>NC_084578.2:9545000-9577500 GCF_033978685.3 Nerophis lumbriciformis
CCTTCCCACCTGTTGACTCAATAATGTTTTAACGACACCGCAAGGCTCAGAGGATATAAATATCAATGTTGATTACTCAGCCGTGGCCCTGGGATTGAGCCCTTTAAACACGTACAGCGCATCAGATTCTTAGCCAAAGTGCAGCACATGTGTGAGTACTCACTGTCGGAGCCCAGCGTCAGGTCCAGTCTGGTTTCATGCGGGCCGTGACCGGCAGAAGCGCTCCCGGCCGTGTGCAGGGACCAGCTGACACCTGACTGGGGATCAGCAGACCAGCCGCACAGGCTCTGCTCAAAGTCACACACGGCCCACAGCGACGGCGTGGTGGCTGCAACACACACACACACACACACACACACACACACACACACACACACACACACACACACACACACACACACACACACACACACACACACACAAACACACACACACACACACACACACACACACACACACACAGAAACACGTGCATGTGGTAAAGTTGCACTTTTACAAGTGAATGTGCTTCTGTATCATGTAGTGCCAACTTCAACAGACTGCACATCATGGCGGATTTAAACACATTTCCTTCTATTATATCTGCCCATGTCTGACATATATAAACTGTGTGGTCCTTCTTTACCACACATGGAACCATGTGGAACTAATTAAGTGGGTTTTTCCAAATAAAATGTATATATATACATATATATAAATACATATACATGTATACACATATATACAAATATACATACATACGTATATACATACAGATATATAAACATACATATATACATACATATATATAAACATACATATGTATATACATACATATATACAAATATATATACATACATACATATATACGTATATATATATAAACATACATATATACATACATACGTACATACATACAAACATATATACACACATACATACATACACACATACATATATATATATACATACATATATACACACATACATACATACACACACATATATATATATATATACATATATGCACACATATTCATATATACATACATATATATAAGCATACATATGTATATACATACATATATACAAATATACATATATACATATATACGTATATATATATATATATATAAACATACATATATACATACATACGTACATACATACATACATATATACACACATACATACATACACACATGCATATATATATATATATACACATACATATATACACACATACATACATACACACATATATATATATATACATACATATATGCACACAAATTCATATATACATACATATATATAAACATACATTTTTACACATACATATACACATACATATATACCCATATACATATATATATACACACATATATACATACGTATGTATATATACATATATATATATACATATACATATATACATACATATATATGCACACATATTCATATATTTACACATATATATATTTATATACATACATACACACATACATACACTACATACATACACACAAATTATATATATACACACATACATATATATACACATACATACATATATATATACATATACACATATATATGTATATGTATACACATACATACATATATATATACACATATATATGTATATATACACATATGCATATATATATATATATATATATATATACATATACACACATACATACATACATATACAGTATATATATACACATACATACATATATATATACACATACATACATACATATATACACATATATATGAATATATATATGAATATATACACATATACATATATATATGTATATACATATACATATATACATGTGTATATATACATATATACATACATATATATGCACACATTCATATATTTATACATATATATTTATATACATACACACGTACAGAGACAAATTATGTTTACTGTATATATATATATATATATATATATATATATATATATATATATATATATATATATATATATATATATGTATATATATATGTATATATGTATATATATATGTATATATGTATATATCATTGCAATACAGTTGTATCTCAATTCAAGCGCCTCAATTTAAGAGTGTTTTGAGATAAGAGCTGTCTCTCGGCTCATTGTTATACAAGAGTTTGAGGTACAACATTCCTGCCATGACGCTTGACAGAGTGTGTTCCCAACTTGGTGAAGCAATTTGAGCGTATCACTTTAGTCTGCACCAAACTGAAGCTAAACACCGGACATTTATCCATGAAAATATGGAAAAGCTGCTGAGGGTGTGTTTGACGTGGACACAAACAAAAGGAGACACCGTAGAAGTCCGCTTTCCAAGATAAATGCTGTACACTATTATTTTTCATAAAACTACTGTAGTTGTGAGTAGTACATGTTTTTATAAAACATTTCTAAACGTGTATTTTTCTTTTCAAAACTATTAGCTGTTTAAATTGTGCTGGTTCTGAGAGGACCGAGACGTTGATTTGAGATACAAGTGTTTTGAGTTAAGAGCTCTGTCACAGAACAAATTAAGCTCGTAAATTAAAGTACGACTGTAATAAAAGCAAAACACGTTTCATGTAAAAGCTGTAATGTACCCCTGTCATAGTATTTTACTAGTGCTTCATGTTAATAAAGACCCCCGCTGTTTCCAACACATTCAGTGCTCACAGAGGGTCTTTCCATTTTTACGTCCAATGGGCTGAGCATGAATATTTCACTAAGAATGGCGAGTGAGGAAGAAGACGGCCAAGGAAATCCAATAAAACGCACCTGGTATTGAATATTAGAAAACGACAGTTTCCATGCAAGTAGGCTACTTGCCAGACAGACCTGTGTCTGTCATGTTCTATTCATCACGTGTGTGTGTGTGTGTGTGTGTGTGTGTGTGTGTGTGTGTGTGTGTGTGTGTGTGTGTGTGTGTGTGTTCTTGTATTTCTACCCTTCTTGAGACATCAACAAAGAAAAGTACCTTCCATATGAGGACCGGTGAACAAGTTAGGACCGAAATCACGGTCCCAATACGGAAAACCATTGCATCTAATAGAGAGCCAAATACTAGAGTCTGTGAACATTGCTCCAAAGTCAGGATTTTTGTTGTTGATTTAATGTGCATACAAAAGTAAACATTGACAGGTGCAAAGGCAGAAATATATGATGAAACAAGACGGCAGCTAAAGAAGGATTTCCCTAGTCATCCCCGAAAAAAAACCGCCAGGTGAACAGCTGATTTTACCACTACGGTACTAAGACTATAGCACATTACAAAAAACAAAAAATAGAGAACTCATTTGCACCCCTGGTGGTGAAATCTATCAAAATTAGGGTGGTCGCAAAAAGGAGGGATTTTTCAAATTGACTGTGTCGGTTTTAAAAGTGCTTCCCCCTCTGGTCAACATATGAAATAACAAGTGTGTGTAAGAAATTGAAATGCACCCCTTTTAGCCAAAATTAATTAAAAAAAAAAAAAAAAAAAAATATTTGTCGTAACTTGAAGTAAATAATGAAGATTAAAAACAATTTACAAACAAACAAAAAAAAAAATCAAAAAAAGAGCTTACCTTTTTTATATTTGCATAGTATGTATATATTATTAATGTTGCAAATACAAATCTTTATATATCTAGAAAGGGTGGTCCTAAAGAGGTAGGCATTTTTCTTAGGTCTCAAGAAGGTAACAAATACAAGTGTGTGTGTGTGTGTGTGCGTGTGTGTGTGTATGTGTGTGTGTGTGTGTGTGTGTGTGTGTGTGTGTGACACACAGAGAGCTTCATCTGGGACTTTTTGATTCCAACAGAGTTGAAAGCCCTGAGACTCAGTGGTGCACAATGACATCATCGGGTTGACCTTAAGACTTAAGAGCGTGGGCATATGTGCACGTGCGCGCATGTGGAGTGTGTGTGTGTGTGTGTGTGTGTGTGTGTGTGTGTGTGTGTAATGTTTACCAGGTCTCATTGCTGCAGTGGAACGCTCCACCCTGGGCAGAGTGGGAGTGGCCGTGTCGGGTACCGTGGTCATTTCTGTAAGAAAGACAAGACATGGGTCACACTTTCTATCACGCTTTGAGTCCTACTATCAGTTTATGATTGATTTAATTAAGTGCACTCAAAGGTGAATAAAGACAATACAGTTTTTCTCAATGAACATTTCCACAAAAATGTTGCACAATTTTTGTATAGCGTCTCAACATTGCACGAAACAATTTGCAATTGAGTACCGATGTGCTGTTCTCTGAGTGCGACTGAAAATGGGGCCAAAGATGTAGTGACCTGTTAGGGCCTGACCCCCGGGATGCAGAGAGATAAGCGACGTGCAGGAAAAAGTATCATGCAAAACACAAAGGTCCTGCTCTAATAAGATCCAAGTAGACAGCGTGGGCAAACAATACGATTGCGTGTACTATTAGTGGCCGTGTTGTGCGTGATCTACTAAGACCGTGTGTGCAATTGAAACGTGATGAAGGAGGAGGAAGAGGAATAGGAAGAAGAGGAGAAAGAAGAAGAAGAGAAGGTAGAGGAAGAGGAGGAAGAGGTGTAGCGTGCAAGGACGGGAGTGGAAGAAGTGTCAAAAGATGGAGCTAACTGTTTTAATGACATTCAGACTTGACTTCAATCAATAACGGAGCAGCATCTCCTCATCCGGAAACAACAACAAGGCCGGAAATGTGTCCCGTGAAAAACCGTCCGACGGGAACTGTCTAATAACTAAAGTTCCTTGGGTGAATAATATAAACTCACTACACCGGTATGTTTTTAGTGCTTCCATAGCGAGATTTAAATTAGAACTTTACTATTTTTTTATTAGAAATGACAACAGCGGAGGATGAATGTCCCATAACAAGAAGAAGCTTATCGACTACGGTATCGGCACGGACTACGGTGGCGGACCTGCGCAAATTTTCAGGACTTATGCAGATCCCAAATACAGATCAGCAGGTACCAGAAGGTAAGAAAAGTTGGTTTTGCATAATATCGCGAAACAAAACGCCAGATAATATGTCTGCTAATAGGTGCCATTTTTCGGTCCTTATACACACACCATAGTAATACTTGTATCTCTGACTAATGTCAAGACGTGGTCTATGGGATGTTTGTTTTCCCGAGATGCAAGTAAAGTTGGACTGGACATGGCGTGAAGGTAAGTACATATTTATTTTAATACTAACAAAAGGTACAAAACTAAAGGCGGAGAACAAACTTGACTAATGAAACAAAAACTAGCACTTGGGCAAAAAACTATGAACATGAAACAAAAAAACACTTACTGTGAAGAGAATATAGACACAACTCACTTGGCATGGAACTATGGTAGCATGGGTAACATGGGTAGCAGAAGTCAAACAGAGTTAATGTCGCCAGGCCGACCAACAGAAAAAATAAATAACAGTGACATGATTGGTGACAGGTGTGTGAGTCCAAACGTGGAACAGGTGAAACCAATGGGTAACCATGGAAACAAGACAAGAGAGTGAAAAAGCAGGAACTAAAAAGAGTCCAAAAACCAAACAGAACATAACTTAAACAAAACATGACAACTACGCTAGCTATAATGCGCCGACAATCCATCAAGCGGTGCGGCTTCATAGCTTACCGAAGTTGTACTAAAAACATTTTGACAGATTTTTGAGCGCCGTTTGTAATGTTTTTTTTATTTTCAATGGAACATTTAAAGTTTTGGTGTTTTTTACTGGTGTCATATTGCAGTCTACATGTATCTCTTATGTGTGACTGCCATCTACTGGTCATCATTACACCATGTACCAAATAAAATTGCTTCGAGGTCAGTAAGCACAAACAGAATTATGCCGTACATTAGGCGCACCGGGTTATAAGGCGCACTATTGATTTTTGAGAAAATGAAAGGATTTTAAGTGCGCCTTATAGTCCGTAAAATAGGGTATATTCCCTGTTACAAGCAGCCCTCTAACAGTAATATGGTTTTACATGCTTTCTGCATGTAAAACTGAAATCATTGTATGTAAAGTGTGTTTTGTGCTAATAATTTTAGGTTGCGGGAACATATGAACTGGATTTGCATATTTTCTTTAGTTGTTATCTGACCCTTTGGAACGGATTACAGCCAAAAAGCCAAGTGTGCTACCACTAGAGACGGCGTACTGCGTTTTTAGTGCTGCACTGCTGGTACTAAGGTCTGGCGTTTGGACAAGTCGTACACACACACACACACACACACACACACACACACACACACACACACACACACACACACACACACACACACACACACGATATGATAGATGCTGCACTCACAGCGACCTTGGTGTCAGTTTGTGTATGATAAATCAAAGAGTGGTGCGAACACAAACACATCAGCTGTGGGCTTTGTCAGTGGAAGACTTTCTGGCTGTGATAATCACTTTTCCATAGTTCCTCCTTTAAACACCAGCTCCCTGGTTTACACACACACACACACACACACACACACACACACACACACACACACACACACACACACACACACACACACACACGCACACACACACACACACACACACACACACACACACACACACACACGCTGTATTTGTTACCTTCTTGAGACCTCCGAATAATGCCTACCTCTTGATGACCACCCTTTCTACATACATAAAGATTTGTATTTACAACATTAATAATATACACAAACTATGCAAATATAAAAAAGCTTGTTGTGAGAAATGAGTTGGAATTTCACAAGAAAAAGGTCACAATTTCACAAGAAAAACTTGGAATTTTGGCAGTGTTATGATAAAAGTCGTAAATGTACTCAACACAAGTCAAAATTTTACAAGAAAAACTGAACATTGGTGCAATATTTTGATAAAAGTTGGAATTTTACTCAACAATCGCAATTTTACAAGAAAAGCTTAAAATGTTGGCAATTTTTTGAAAAGAGTCGTAGTTTTACTCGACAAAAGTCACAATTTTATAAGAAAACTGTAAAATGTTGGCAATATTATAATAATAATCGGAATTTCACTTGGCAAAATTATGACAAAAGTCATAATTTTACAAAAAAAATTGGCAGTATTGTGATAAAATTCAGAATTTTATACGACAAATGTCACCATTTTGAATTAAAAAGTAATAATTTTACGAGGAAATATTTCAATATTACAGAAACAGAAAGAATATGAGAAATTGTTCCCTATTTTATAAGAAAAAAGTCGACACATTGTGAGAAAAAGACTGCTTTTAGTTCATTTTATTTTTTAATTGGTTTTTAATCTTCATTTTTTACCTCGAGTTATTACAGTATGTCCATATATACATATATATGTATTTATTTTAATTAATTTTGGCCAAAGGAGGTGCATTACATTTTTTTTTTATACACACATTTGTTATTTCATATGTTGACCAGATGGGGGAGCACTTTTAAAACCGACACACAGTCAATTTGAAAAATCCCTCCTTTTTTGGGACCACCCTAATTTTGATAGATTTCACCACCAGGGGTGCAAATGAGACATTCTCTATTAGATGCGATGGTTTTCCGTAACTTGTTCACCGGTCCTCATATGGAAGGTACTTTTCCTTGTTCCTTGTCTCAAGAAGGGTACAATACACACACACACACACACACACACACACACACACACACACACACACACACACACACACACACACACCCCTCCTCTTTTGACACATGCAAGTGTAAACCACTTCTTCCCCCCCAGAGGAAGGCTGTGTTTATATGCATGGTTCACATGCTCTCCAAGTGTCTCTCTTACTGTCTGCCGATGGACACATCGTCTCTACAAGTCTGAGAGGATTGTGGATTTCCTCTTCGTTTGCGCTGAGGGTCTGAGGATTTGTTTGTGTTTTGTTCGTGTGAGTGTTGAACCTTGGCTTGCCATTAGAACATCCCTTAGGTCGCCCACACATTCTTATTTAGTGTGTGTGTGTGTGTACATAATAGGGTTGTCCCGATACCAATATTTTGGTACTGGTACCAACATGTATTTTGATACTTTTCAAAATAAAGGGGATCACAAAAAATTGCATTATTGGCTTTATTTTAACAAAAAATCTTACGATACATTAAACACATGTTTCTCATTGCAATTTTGTCCTTAAATAAAATAGTCAACATAAAAGAGAACTTGTCTTTTAGTAGTAAGTAAACAAACAAAGGCTCCTAATTTAGTCTGCTGACATATGCAGTAACATATTGTGTCATTTATCTCCCTATTATTTTGTCAAAATAATGAAAGACAAGTGGTAGAAAATGGATTATTAATCTACTTGTTCATTTACTGTTAATATCTGCTTATTTTCTCTTTTAACATGTTCTATCTACACTTCTGTTAAAATGTAATAATCACTTATTGATGAACTGTGCTTTACGACCTACAGAACGCACAGAAGTCACATTGGTGCCCTCACAAATGATCAGAAATCACAAAAATCCTCAACTTTAACAACCATATTGATACAAAACATTTAAAAAGTAAAATCCCCCCACATCTCATCACAATTAAAACTTGCTGTGGTACGAAGCCTGCTTTGAACATTATTACATTTTTTTTTATTTTTTTTTAACTCCACAGCGATTCCCTCCCTCCCTTTTTTTGGGACTCATTGAGTTAGCACTTGTCAAAGGGCGAAAAAACAGTAAAAAAAAAAAAGCATACACGCTGAAGCGCTGAGGAGTGACTAGTAGTGTATTATAACCAGTGTTGGGACTAACGCGTTACAAAGTAACGCGTTACTGTAACGCCGTTAGTTTCGGCGGTAACTAGTAATCTAACGCGTTATTTTTTTATATTCAGTAACTCAGTTACTCGACGTCCATTGCATCCGGTCTCCCCTAGAGGAGGGGGGTCACCCACATCTGCGGTCCTCTCCAAGGTTTCTCATAGTCATTCACATTGACATCCCACTGGGTTGTGAGTTTTTCCTTGCCCTGATGTGGGGTCTGTGCAGCCCTTTGAGACACTTGTGATTTAGGGATATATAAATAAACATTGATTGATTGATTGATTGATCTATCTGTTAATTATATTTTTCTAATATGTGGAGGGCCAGTAAACACACTAAAATGAGCCCCCGGGCTGCACTTTGCGCACCCCTGCAGTCCCTGTACCAACACAGACACTGACCCCCACACAGCGGATCAGATATCAAGTAGCTCCCAGCAGCCGACGTTAAGCTCTTTTAATTTGGTGCCCTTTACCTGGGTAATTAGCCCCCCGTGTGTTTGGGAGCGAGCGGGGAAGAAGTGAAGGGCAGACATGAAAACACAACATTCATGTTGCTCACTCTCACTTCCCAAATTAATGACCACACACGGCGTTTGTCAACTCTCTTGTCCATCCCCGTTTTATTGACTCGGGCGTCCTACTGTACCTACCAATCCCTAAAACCTCCTTTACACCTTTTCTATCACGTTGCCCCTGGCGACATTCTAATTGGTCTGGCATGATTATTTCCTTCTTTTATATTTCATCTTAATTCTCCCATGAAGGGATCCTTTTGGACGGTAATAAGCTACAGTCTTCTTACAGTAGCGAAGGGATTCAAACGGCCCAGTTCTTGGGTGGATATTATGTGAGAAGAAGGTGGGGGGGTTTAACATTTTGCAATGCAGTGCGCTGGAAATGATGGAAAGCGCCACTCTGCATAGCAACTGACGCTGTGGTCAAAGTTGGAATTGCACACACTTTTAGATATCCCAACACTCACATTTGTCATGTTTCTGGTGTCAGGTAAACCGCAATGAATGGGACCAATTAAAGGTGAATTGCACTTTTTTTTTGGAGGGGGGGGTCTATAATTCACAGTCTTTTTGTAACACAAGAAAATATATGTTTTTCTTTTTTTATGTATTCTAAATCTTGAATAAATGTAGCAAAAGTCAGCTCACAATGGAGACAATGGAAGTCGCTCTTTTCCGCTGATAAAGCGCTTTACATGAAATGTAGTATCCGTCACATTCATAACAAAATGTAATATTTACGTATTTTGCTCATTTTGTACATGCGGCTGCGTATTACGGGAGACCGGGCTTTCTGCTCCGCCGCTCCCAGTCTGTGGAACGCTCTCCCTGACCACCTGAGGGCACCACAGACTGTGGATGCTTTAAAAAGGGCTTAAAAACCCATCTTTTTAAAAACGCCTTTTTTTTAAATTTATAGATGTATGCATACTAGTTTTAGCTATTTGGCTATTCTCGTGTTTATTTTTTTATTATCTTTTTATTTTATTTTTATACACTGTAGCACTTTGAGGTTGTTTACTCAATGTAAAGGGCTTTTTACAAATAAAATCTATTATCATTATCATTAATTTCACAGACGCATCACAACGTTTGCTTTTCCCTTTAACAACAACAACACAACTACTCACAACAGACTTCATGAGAGACAACAAAGACTACTTTGGGACAAATGACGATCCAGAACCTTATATTTTTGAGCCTGAATACAAGGAGGATGATCCATAAGTTGTAGAAGCTGTGTGCTATGGCTACGTACTAAACAGGAAATTGGTCTGACATGATTATTTCCTTCTTTTATATTTCATCTTAATTCTCCCATGAAGGGATCCTTTTGGACGGTAATAAGCTACAGTCTTCTTACAGTAGCGAAGGGATTCAAACGGCTCAGTTCTTGGGTGGATCTCGTGTGAAAAGATGGCAAGGGGTTAAACATTTTGCAATGCAGTGCGCTGGAAATGACGGAAAGCGCCACTCTGCATAGCAACTGACGCTGTGGTCAAAGTTGGAATTGCGCGCACACTTTTAGATATCCCAACACTCTAAAACCGAAACCACCACATTTGTCATGTTTCAGGTGTCAGGTAAACAGCAATGAATGGGACCAATTAAAGGGGAATTGCACTTTTTTTTGGAGGGGGGGGGGGGGTCTATAATTCACAATATTTTTGTAACACAAGAACATATATGTTTTTATTTTTTCATGTATTCCAAATCTTGAATAAATATAGCAAAAGTCAGCTCACTATGGAGACAATGGAAGTCGCTCTATTCCGCTGATAAAGCGCTTTATATGAAATGTAGTATCCGTCACATTCATAACAACATGTAATATTTACGTATTTTGCTCATTTTGTACATACGGCTGCGTATTATGGGAGACCGGGCTTTCTGCTCTGCTGCTCCCAGTCTGTGGAACGCTCTCCCTGACCACCTGAGGGCACCACAGACTGTGAATGCTTTAAAAAGGGCTTAAAAACCCATCTTTTTAAAAACGACTTTTTTTTTTTTAGATATATGCATACTAGTTTTAGCTATTTGGCTGTTCTAGTGTTTATTTTTACTTATTTTTTATTATCTTTTTATTTATTTGTATTTTTTATACACTGTAGCACTTTGAGGTTGTTTACTCAATGTAAAGTGCTTATTACAAATAAAATCTATTATTATTATTAATTTCACAGACGCATCACAACGTTCGGTTTTCCCTTTAACAACAACAACACAACTACTCATAGCAGACTTCATGAGAGAAAACAAAGACTACTTTGGGACAAATGACGATCCAGAACCTTATATTTTTGAGCCTGAATACAAGGAGGATGATCCATAAGTTGTAGAAGCTGTGTGCTATGGCTAAGCACTCAACAGGAAATTGGTCTGAGATTATTATTTTCCTTCTTTTATATATATCTTCTTACAGTAGCGAAGGGACTCAAACGGCCCAGTTCCTGGATGGATCTCGTTGCCCACATTTATGCTCTGCCGTTTCCAGCGCAATGCAGTGCGCTGGAAATGACGGGAAGCGCCACTCTGCATAGCAACTGACGCTGTGGTCAAAGTTGGAATTGCACACACTTTTATATATCCCAACACTTTAAAACCGAAACCACAACATTTGTCATGTTTCAGGTGTCAGGTAAACAGCAATAAATGGGACCAATTAAAGGGGAGTTGCACTTTTTTTTGGAGGGGGGGGGGTGTGTCTATAATTCACAATCTTTTTGTAACACAAGAACATATATGTTTTTCTTTTTTCATGTATTCCAAATCTTGAATAAATGTATCAAAAGTCAGCTCACAATGGAGACAATGGAAGTCGCTCTTTTCCGCTGATAAAGCGCTTTATATGAAATGTAGTATCCGTCACATTCATAACAACATGTAATATTTACGTATTTTGCTCATTTTGTACATACGGCTGCGTATTACGGGAGACCGGGCTTTCTGCTCTGCTGCTCCCAGTCTGTGGAACGCTCTCCCTGACCACCTGAGGGCACCACAGACTGTGGATGCTTTTAAAAAAGGCTTAAAACCCATCTTTTTAAAAACACCTTTTTTTCTTTTTTTTTTAGATATATGCATACTAGTTTTAGCTATTTGGCTGTTCTAGTGTTTATTTTTATTTATTTTTTTAATTATCTTTTTATTTTAATTTTATTTTTATACACTGTAGCACTTTGAGTGCTTTTTACAAATAAAATCTATTATTACTATTATTAATTTCACAGACGCATCACAACGTTCACTTTTCCCTTTAACAACAACAACACAACTATTCACAGCAGACTTCATGAGAGACAACAAAGACTACTTCGGGACAAATGACGATCCAGAACCTTATATTTTTGAGCCTGAATACAAGGAGGATGATCCATAAGTTGTAGAAGCTGTGTGCTATGGCTAAGTACTCAACAGGAAATTGGTCTGACATGATTATTTCCTTCTTTTATATTTCATCTTAATTCTCTCATTAAGAGATCCTTTTGGACGGTAATAAGCTACAGTCTTCTTACAGTAGCGAAGGGATTGAAATGGCCCAGTTCCTGGGTGGATCTTATGTGAGAAGAAGGTGGGGGGTTTAACATTTTGCAATGCAGGGCGCTGGAAATGACGAAAAGCGCCACTCTGCATAGCAACTGACGCTGTGGTCAAAGTTGGAATTGCACACACTTTTATATATCCCAACACTTTAAAACCGAAACCACCACGTTTGTCATGTTTCAGGTGTCAGGTAAACAGCAATGAATGGGACCAATTAAAGGGGAATTGCACTTTTTTTTTGGTGGTGGGGGTGTGTGTGTGTCTATAATTCACAATCTTTTTGTAACACAAGAACATATATGTTTTTTCTTTTTTTATGTATTCTAAATCTTGAATGAATATAGCAAAAGTCAGCTCACAATGGAGACAATGGAAGTCGCTCTTTTCCGCTGATAAAGCACTTTATATGAAATGTAGTATCCGTCACATTCATAACAACATGTAATATTTACGTATTTTGCTCATTTTGTACATACGGCTGCGTATTACGGGAGACCGGGCTTTCTGCTCCGCCGCTCCCAGTCTGTGGAACACTCTCCCTGACCACCTGAGGGCACCACAGACTGTGGATGCTTTAAAAAAGGCTTAAAAACCCATCTTTTTAAAAACGCCATTTTTTTTTTTTAGATAGTTTTAGCTATTTGGCTGTTCTAGTGTTTATTTTTATTTATTTTTTATTATCTTTTTATTTATTTGTATTTTTTATACACTGTAGCACTTTGAGGTTGTTTACTCAATGTAAAGTGCTTTTTACAAATAAAATCTATTATTATTATTAATTTCACAGATGCATCACAACGTTCGGTTTTCCCTTTAACAACAACAACACAACTACTCATAGCAGACTTCATGAGAGACAACAAAGACTACTTTGGACAAATGACGATCCAGAACCTTATAATTTTGAGCCTGAATACAAGGAGGATGATCCATAAGTTGTAGAAGCTGTGTGCTATGGCTAAGTACTCAACAGGAAATTGGTCTGACATGATTATTTCCTTCTTTTATATTTCATCTTAATTCTCCCATTAAGGGATCCTTTTGGACGGTAATAAGCTACAGTCTTCTTACAGTAGCGAAAGGATTCAAATGGCCCTGCTCCTGGGTGGATCTTATGTGAGAAAAAGGTGGGGGGTTTAACATTTTGCAATGCAGTGCGCTGGAAATGACGGAAAGCGCCACTCTGCGTAGCAACTGACGCTGTGGTCAAAGTTGGAATTGCACACACTTTTAGATATCCCAACACTCTAAAACCGAAACCACCACATTTGTCATGTTTCTGGTGTCAGGTAAACAGCAATGAATGGGAACAATTAAAGGTGAATTGCACTTTTTTTTGGAGGAGGGGTCTATAATTCACAATCTTTTTGTAACACAAGAACATATATGTTTTTCTTTTTTATGTATTCTAAATCTTGAATAAATATAGCAAAAGTCAGCTCACAATGGAGACAATGGAAGTCACTCTTTTCCGCTGATAAAGCGCTTTATATGAAATGTAGTATCCGTCACATTCATAACAACATGTAATATTTACATATTTTGCTCATTTTGTACATACGGCTGCATATTACGGGAGACCGGGCTTTCTGCTCCGCCGCTCCCAGTCTGTGGAATGCTCTCCCTGACCACCTGAGGGCACCACAGACTGTGGATGCTTTTAAAAAGGGCTTAAAAACCCATCTTTTTAAAAACGCCTTTTTTATTTATTTATAGATATATGCATACTAGTTTTAGCTATTTGGCTATTCTAGTGTTTATTTTTTTAATTATCTTTTTATTTTTTATTTTTATTTTTATACACTGTAGCACTTTGAGGTTGTTTACTCAATGTAAAGTGCTTTTTACAAATAAAATCTATTATCATTATCATTAATTTCACAGACGCATCACAACGTTTGCTTTTCCCTTTAACAACAACAACACAACTACTCATAGCAGACTTCATGAGAGACAACAAAGACTACTTTGGGACAAATGACGATCCAGAACCTTATATTTTTGAGCCTGAAGACAAGGAGGATGATCCATAAGTTGTAGAAGCTGTGTGCTATGGCTAAGTACTAAACAGGAAATTGGTCTGACATTATTATTTTCCTTCTTTTATATATATCTTCTTACAGTAGCGAAGGGACTCAAACGGCCCAGTTCCTGGATAAATCTCGTTGGAGAAGAAGGTGGGGGGGGGGGATTTAACTATTTGCAATGCAGTGCGCTGGAAATGACGAAAAGCGCCACTCTGCATAGCAACTGACGCCGTGGTCAAAGTTGGAATTGCGCACACACTTTTAGATATCCCAACAAAACCGAAACCCCAAAATTTGTCATGTTTCAGGTGTCAGGTAAACCGCAATGAATGGGACCAATTAAAGGGAAACTGCACAATTTTCACATTTACAATCCTTTTGTAGGACAAGAACATATATGTTTTTCTTTTATATAAATGTAGCAAAAGTCAGCTAACAATGGAGACAATGGAAGTCGCTCTATTCCGCTGATAAAGTGCTCTATATACACAGAGTATATGAAATGTAGTATCCGTCACATTCATAACAACATGTACTATTTACATATTTTGCTCATTTTATACATACGGCTGCGTATTAATTTCAAAGACGCATTACAACGTTCGCTTTTTTTTTACTTTAACAACAACAACACAAATACTCATAGCAGACTTCATGAGAGACAACAAAGACTACTTTGGGACAAATGACGATCCAGAACCTTATATTTTTGAGCCTGAATACAAGGAGGATGATCTATAAGTTGTAGAAGCTGTGTGCTATGGCTAAGCACTCAACAAGAAATACGAACAACGAACAAAATAAAACAATCTCTTACTGTACAATGTCTGCTCTCGGTGCGATGCCGACTGATGGGACGTGTATGTCTTCCCGTTTACATGAAGACTTAATCATGATCCTTACACAGGTTTTTTTTCTTTCTTTTAAGTATTTTTGTATTTTTCTCACCATTTCCGAGTATAATTTGGATGTCAAAGTTGACCAACTTCTAGGTTTGTGTCCACAACCTTCTACTATCCAGGTGAGAGGCATGATTTATAATCTAGAATTAACTTTCACCAACTCAGAGGCTATGTAGAAGCTCAATATATCAATTTAGTAGCTAGTTAGCCCTCTGTGATCACAGCACCGCTAAAATTAATTTGTCTGCGTTAGCGCTTGTAATAACAAAATCCTTAATACTTGGTTCATATTCACATTACGACATGTGAACGGAGTACCCTTGGTGGTTTTTGGATGATCTTTAGAGGGCTTTTTGGGCGCAGTAGAGTACCCCCATTGACTGCTTTTGTAGCCACCTCCTACTTGCCGTATTTTACGATTTAGAATGTGTAAACAAAAGAAAAACATAGGGATTGTGAATGATAGGCAAAACTCCCAAAAAGTGCAGTTCTCCTTCAAAGTATGAGACTGAAGGTGTTAAGTCCTCACAACCACACACACAGACACACACACACACACACACACACACACACACACACGGTTTAGGGCTCATTGTAAAGCTGCAGAGTAAGCAGAAACAGAGATGAAAACTGTTCAATTATGGAAAGAGCTCTGGGAATAAATCTACCTCTGTCTCTATATGTATGTATGTGTGTGTGTGTGTGTGTGTGTGTGTGTGTGTGTGTGTGTGTGTGTGTGTGTGTGTGTGAGACAGAAAGCGAGAATAGTGTGAATACTTGAATTGTTGGTGACCTGGTGCCTGGCATGGGGATTTCCTCCATTTAATGTCTCACCAACAGACTCAACCTCTGTTTGCATGTTACTTTGGGAAATAAGCGAGTAGGCTGCGACTACAAATGCCAGCTATGTTCAAGAGTGGAAAGCACGCGCAAAATGTACCGTAGCTTAAAGTTATAGACCAGTTTTCCAGGTCAAGGACCCCCAAACTGATGAAGACATGGAGCTGTGAACACTTATTTACTGTATTTTCCATACAATATAAGCCCCACCCACTACATTTTAGAGAAAAATAAGTTTTTCCATATATTATTTTTCCATATACCGGACTATAAGCTGCAGATATATACGTTGTGAAATGAGTTATTGACACAGTGTCATGTCTGTGTAACCATGTTTTGTCTTAGTCATGTTTTGTTTAGTTATTGGACTCTTTAGTTTCTGGCTTTTCACTCCCTTGTCTTGTTTCCATGATTACCCCATTAGTTCCACCTGTTCCACATTTGGACTCATTGTGCACTCTTGTTTGTCACCATAGCAACCCATTAGTTTACTCCTGTCACGTCACGCACCTGTTTCACGTTTTGAGTCACGCACCTGTTTTCGTTAATCATGTCTGTAGTATTTAAGTTCATTGTTTTCAGTTTGTCTTTCTGGCGACATCCCACATTTATGCTCTTCACATTCCTGACACTTGTTTTTTCATGTCCATCTTTCATGCTGCAACTTTAGTCCAAGCCAAGTAAGTTTTTGTTTATTAATGCTATAGTCTTTTGGTTTCATAGTTTGTTCTCCGCCACTGTGCGCGCTTTTCGTTTGTTCTGTTTTTTGGCCTTTGTTAGTGTAAAAAATAACACCTAAGTTGGGTATTGAAATGTTTTAATACTGGATCAAGGGAACTTTTACTGAAATCAGTCAAAAACGAATTTTCTTATGGTGACTTCAACATTGACGTTGTCATGTCTGTGTAATCATGTTTTGTCTTAGTCATGTTTTGTTTAGTTATTGGACTCTTTAGTTTCTGGCTTTTCACTCCCTTGTCTTGTTTCCATGATTACCCATTAGTTTCACCTGTTCCACGTTTGGACTCATTGTGCACTCTTGTTTGTCACCATAGCAACCCATTAGTTTTCACCTGTCACGTCACGCACCTGTTTCACGTTTTGAGTCACGCACCTGTTTTCGTTAATCATGTCTGTAGTATTTAAGTTCATTGTTTTTCAGTTTGTCTTTCTGGTGACTTCCCCACATTTATGCTCTGCACATTTCTGACTCTTTTTTTCATGTCCATCGTTCACGCTGCTCCTTTTTGTCCATGCCAAGTAAGTTTTGTTTATTATTGCCACAGTTAGTGTTTTTTGTTGTTCATAGTTTTTGCCTTTGTGCAAGTGTTTGGTTTCATAGTTTGTTCTCCGCCATTGTGCGCGCCTTTTGTTTACTTCCTTATTTTGTATTTATAGTGTTTAAATAAAAATGTACCTTCATTCCCGTCTCGCCCGGGCCAACTTTCCGTTGCCTTCTAGAAAAACTAAACCCCAGGACCAAGTCATGACAGTATGTCACCAGCAAGACAAACTGAAAAACAATGAACTTAAATACTACAGACATGATTAACGAAAACAGGTGCGTGACTCAAAACGTGAAACAGGTGCGTGACGTGACAGGTGAAAACTAATGGGTTGCTATGGTGACAAACAAGAGTGCACAATGAGTCCAAACGTGGAACAGGTGAAACTAATGGGTAATCATGGAAACAAGACAAGGGAGTGAAAAGAGTCCAATAACTAAACAAAACATGACTAAGACAAAACATGATTACACAGACATGACACACAGAAATATTCTGTAAATGTTTATTTACATACCTTAATGGTCTCCTGTAACACGGGCAGTAAAACGGCTGATCAAACAAAACAGAAGTCATCGTCATGGACCCACTAGCTGCGGAAGCTAGCTCTACAATCAGCTAAACAGACTCTATAACTCCACGGTGACGTTTTGGTGAATTTACTGAGGAATTAGTGAAAAAAAAGAATGCCATTTTAAGTTAATAATACTAACACAGACACTCGTAAACGTGTTAGCGTATTAGCTAATGCTAACGACACTAGCTTGATTGTATTACGGTAGCACGCGCATGAAAACACTCCTGCAGACATCACACATGGGACGCTTTAGTAAGTAGGAATTGTTTTAGTTATATTGTAAAACTTACAAACGTTGCTTGGAGTGATGAATAGGCCTGGGTCAATAACACTTTTTGCTTGACGATATATTGACCTATATTTGTATTGCCGATATATTATTTTTATGAGAGCAAATTAACCATTGATTTAATGATAATACATAATAATAATGCACGTATATTCTTTCAAATGCAATAACCTTGTACTCCTCATGCATTTTAACGTTGTAATTGAAATGAAAACGTTTAAATCTCCAAGTGAAACTAAACACATTTTTTATTTTTTTAAATTTAATTTTTGTTTCAAGTGAAACAAAACAATAACACAATATACTTTGTCTGTTAGCACTTATATAATAAAATGTATTAATTAATTATCTCAATGTGGGGATCTTGAAACATGCACATGGCGATTTATCGACGCGGGAAAACTTACCGACTTTAATTTTAATTTAACCGTCTGTTAATTGACTTATCGAACATCGGCCCAGGCCTGGTGATGAACGAAGAATCCATACGAGTGGGAACGCTATGGACAACTTCGAAGACGGAACGGCACTTGTACTTCCGGTTGAAAGCTCTCAACAGAAGAGCGCTGCAGTGAGTAAACTCATCCAATAGATGGCGCCATAGCACAAACAATAACACAATTTTTGCAGTGTATTTGCTTGTTTGTTCAAAAATATATACAATACAGGCTAAAAGTTTTGGACACACCTTCTCCTCATTCAATTCATTTTCATGACTATTTACATTGTAGGTTGTCACTGAAGGCATCGAAACTATGAATGAACACATGTGGAGTTATGTACTTAACAAAAAAAAAGGTGAAATAACTGAAAACATGCTCTATATTCTAGTTTCTTCAAAATAGCCACCCTTTGCTCTGATGACTTTTTCGCTCACTCTTGGCATTCTCTCGATGAGCTTCAAGCATACTTGCCAACCCTCCCGGATTTTCCGGGAGACTCCCAAAATTCAGCGCCTCTCCCGAAAACCTCCCGGGACAAATTTTCTCCCGAAAATCTCCCGAAATTCAGGCGGAGCTGGAAGCCACGCCCCCTCCAGCTCCATGCGGACCTGAGTGACGTCAGGTGCGCAACACCACGTAAATCGTTGGCCAACCAAAAAGTAACCCCAGTACGCTATAGCCAATATTCACCAGGAGATGGCAACAGACAAACATAGATCACTATTACATTCCTCCCCTTTTAGAACTGTATAGAAGTTACTCAAAAGAAATAAACAACCCAACCAAAAAATGCAGCAGCTCGATTAAAAAAACTGTACTTAAGCCACATTCTTTTCTTTTTTTTTTAGTACTGAACTCTTAACCCTCATTTGTAAAAAATAACATGCTTATTATACAAACAGTATTTGTACACCTTTAACACAGATTTTTATACTGTCTTCAGAGATTCAGTTTTTTTGGTGGTACTCGAAACATTTCTGGGTACCTGCGAAAGGGTGTTCAGCATGGTTAGAAAAATAGTGACAGAGAATAGAACAAGGATGGACAATTCAACCCTTAACTGAACAATGAGTAGATGAGTGTTATGTGTGTGTATATGTGTAAATAAATGAACACTGAAATTCAAGTATTTCTTTTATTTATATATATATATATATATATATATATATATATATATATATATATATATTATATATATATATAATAATTAAAAAAAAAATATATATATAGCTAGAATTCACTGAAAGTCAAGTATTTCTTATATATATATATATATATATATACATATATATATATATATATATATATATATATATATATATGAAATACTTGACTTCTAGCTGTAAATATAGTCCTCCCCTCTTAGCCCCGCCCCAACCACGCCCCCGCCCCACCCCGACCACGTCCCCCCCCACCCCCCACCTCCCGAAATCGGAGGTCTCAAGGTTGGCAAGTATGGCTTCAAGAGGTAGTCACCTGAAATGGTTTTTACTTCACAGGTGTGCTTGAAGCTCATCGGGAGAATGCCAAGAGTGTGCAAAGCAGTAATCAGAGCAAAGGGTGGCTATTTTGAAGAAACTAGAATATATAATTTTTTTTCAGTTATTTCACCTTTTTTTTGTTAAGTACATAACTCCACATGTGTTCATTCATAGTTTGGCTGCCTTCAGTGACAATCTACGATGTAAATAGTCATGAAAATAAAGAAAACGCATTGAATGAGGAGAAGGTGTGTCCAAACTTTTGGCCTGTATTGTATATGTTTGCGAAGAAAAAAAATCCATAAATTACCCGCACCGTTTTGTAAGCCGCAGGGTTCAAAGCATAGGAAAAAAGTAGCAGAATTTGCGGTATATAGTTTGTATGAAATTTCTTAAAATGAAAATGGTCCTAAAAGGTAGGATTCAAGAATCCATGCTAAGCTAGAGCTCTTAAACGTAAACAAGGGTGAGGGTTAGGAATTTTTAAATCGTTAAACAGCTATTACTGATTATATTATGACTATTTTATTAAAATTATTAATGATATTTATATTGTTGCTTTTCTTGTTTTTTTTTTCTAGTATTGTATTTCTGTTTTAATACGCGCAAACATTTAGTAGACCAGGCCCCTCGTCTTGAAATAAACATTGGCTGTTGATTTTGCTGCTGAACTTTTGTACAGGCGTCAACATTAGCGGCACTGAGAAAAAAGCTGATGTGTGTATCACAGGCCAGTGGACTATGAACATGACCTCCACACTGTGTTTATCCTTTTGTAAAAAAAAAAAAAACGGGACGGCTTGTTGGGAGCAGAGAAACTAGTCTTGTAAAGGACAAGGTTCACACGTTTGAGAGACAGATGGCTTCTTCTAGTAGCGTGAAGAAGAGAGGGCAAAGAGTCCTTACGAGTAATGAGGTCAGTAGTGAAGGTGTGTGTGTGTGTTCTTGTATTTCTGCCCTTCTTGAGACATCAACAAGGAAAAGTACCTTCCATATGAGGACCGGTGAACAGGTTAGGACCAAAATCATGGTCCAAATACGGAAAACCATCGCATCTAATAGAGAGCCAAATACTAGAGTCTGTGAACATTGCTCCAAAGTCAGGATTTTTTGTTGATTTAATGTGCATACAAAAGTAAATATTGACAGGTGCAAAGGCAGCAATATATGATAAAACAAGACGGCAGCTAAAAGAAGGACTTCCTTAGTCACCCCCGTAAAAACCCTGCCAGGTGAACAACTGATTTTACGTCTTCTGGTGCTGACGTAAGACAACTTGTATGTGACCATTGGATGAACAAATACACGACAGTTGTCACGGACAGGGCACATTCCGAGCTGTGCGCCTCGACTTCCCCTTTGGACTTTGGACTGCCACCCTCGATCCTTGGACACAGACCCCCTACGTCTCGCCATTCGTGCCTGCCTCACGGACTGCATTCATGCCTTGTTCCTCCTCTCGAGTCAACACTAGGTAACACACACTACAGCTAATCACACACATTACCTCACACACACACTCTTGGATTTTTGTCACACACCATTCTATAGTTTATTAAATTATATTGTTCACTATTTATTATATTATATTGTATATATATATATAATAAATACATAGAGCAATATTTCCCCCTTGTGGTTCTGTGCCGTCACAACTCCCTCATGTACACATAACAGAGTAAACGGGGCTAAAAAGATGCTTGAGTCCAACCCCCTTTTTTGCGAGAATTATGAGTAATTTTTTATCTAAACAGGAATATATGAACATCCCAATGACAGCAGAAATTGTACAGTAAGTGGTGTTGTATTATGTTTGTTGGCTCTCAAAGTCTGCAGTGAGTAGTAATCAGTGATGTTTAAAAAAAAAAGTGAACGTTGTGATGCGTTTTTTAAGCTAATGCGCTTCGTGAGTTTAAAATGATCAAAATACATGAATATTAAATGTTATTATGAGTGTGCCTGTTACTACATTACATATATACTTACATCATGTATATAAAACCTTAATGGAAGTGTTGGGATGTTTTTTAAGGGCTTTATAGGCAGAATAGAGCGACTCACGTGGGCTTTATTGTGAGCGGACTTTTGATCGCATTTATTTGACATTTAGAATGCATTGAAGGAAGACATACATCGTCATGTCTTTCATAATGATTGTGAACGACGAAAAAAGTGCAGTTCCCCTTTAAGTGTGACTTCAAAATTATTATTTATTTGCCTTATTTAGTAACAAATGGTTCAAGTTGGTAAAAAAAAATGTGTATAGTTTAAATAAGGTTTACATTTTTCTTTATTTCAGGCAAATTGATGCACTTTAATTGTATCCCATTGAGTTGAGTTTTTTTCTTGCCCTGATGTGGGATCTGAGCCGAGGATGTCGTTGTGGCTTGTGCAGCCCTTTGAGACACTTGTGATTTAGGGCTATATAAATAAACTTTGATTGATTGATTGATAACAGTACTAAGACTATAGTGGCCATTAACAGTTAGCTTCTACAGCTTGGTTGCCCAAAGTGCGGCACAGGGGCCATCTGTGGTCCGTGACTCGTTTGTCATCGGCCTTAAGCACATTACAAAAAAACAAAAATATAGAGATGTCATTTGCACCCCTGGTGGTGCAATCTATCAAAATCAGGGTGGTCCCAAAAAGGATTGATTTTTCAAATTGATTGTGTGTCGGTTTTAAAAGTGCTCCCCCTCAGGTCAACATATGAAATAACAAGTGTGTGTAAGAAATTGAAATGCTCCCCCCCTGGTCAACATATGTAATAACAAGTGTGTGTAAGAAATTGAAATGCTCCCCCCCCTGGTCAACATATGTAATAACAAGTGTGTGTAAGAAATTGAAATGCACCCCCTTTGGCCAAAATTAATAAAATAAATATGTATTTAGAGACATACTGTAATAACAAAGTAAATACCGTATTTTTCGGACTATAAGTCACAGTTTTTTTCACAGTTTGGCCGGGGGTGCGACTTATACTCAGGAGCAACTTATGTGTGAAATTATTAACACATTAGCGTAAAATATCAAATAATATTATTTATCTCATTCACGTAAGAGACTAGACGTATAAGATTTCATGGGATTTAGCGATTAGGAGTGACAGATTGTTTGGTAAACGTATAGCATGTTCTATATGTTATAGTTATTTGAATGACTCTTACCATAATATGTTACGTTAACATACCAGTTGGTTATTTATGCCTCATATAACATACACTTATTCAGCCTGTTGTTCACTATTCTTTATTTATTTTAAATTGCCTTTCAAATGTCTATTCTTGGTGTTGGCTTTTATCAAAAAAATTTCCTCCAAAAATGCAACTTATACTCCAGTGCGACTTATATATGTTTTTTTCCTTCTTTATTATGCATTTTCGGCCGGTGCGACTTATACTCCGGAGCGACTTATACTCCGAAAAATATGGTAGTGAAGATTAAAAAACAAGTACAAACAAAAAATTAAAAAATAAAAATAAAAATTACTAAAAGCATACCTTTTTTTATATTTGCATAGTATGTATATATTATTAATGTTGTCAATACAGATCTTTATATATCTAGAAAGGGTGGTCCTAAAGAGGTAGGCATTTTTCGGAGGTCTCAAGAAGGTAAGAAATACAATAACGTGTGTGTGTGTGTGTTGTTATGAGTGTGTGTGGCAGAGAAGGGAGTGATTACAGCCCGGTGATGAAGAGGGAATGTAAGGGAGGTGCAGGGCGATGGAGCGGGTGAAGCCACACACGTTCACACACCTCCTACACTGACACCAGTTTCCATTCCCTCCCATGTGTTTACACCTGTTGGTGTACAGCTCATCGCATCTTCCACGTGACACTGCATTGAATCTGCTTCAGGCTGCAGTCTACTTAAGCACCTGGCAAATTGTGACTCCTTGACTTAAAGGGGAACATTATCACCAGACCTATGTAAGCGTCAATATATACCTTGATGTTGCAGAAAAAAAGACCATATATTTTTTTAACCGATTTCCGAACTCTAAATGGGTGAATTTTGGCGAATTAAACGCCTTTCTATTATTCGCTCTCGGTTGTGACGTCACATCGGGAAGCAATCCGCCATTTTCTCACGTTCGTCGGTGTGTTGTCGGAGGATGTAACAACACGAACAGGGACGGATTCAAGTTGCACCAGTGGCCCAAAGATGCGAAAGTGGCAAGAAATTGGACGAAATTAGTTCAAAATACGAGGGTGTGGGGTATGCCGACGAAATGGTCAGACGTTTGTTCCGCACACTTTACCGACGAAAGCTATGCTACGACAGAGATGGCAAGAATGTGTGGATATCCTGCGACACTCAAAGCAGATGCATTTCCAACGATAAAGTCAAAGAAATCTGCCGCCAGACCCCCATTGAATCTGCCGGAGTGTGTGAGCAATTCAGGGACAAAGGACCTCGCTAGCACGGCAAGCAATGGCGGCAGTTTGTTCCCGCAGACGAGCGAGCTAAACCCCCTGGATGTCTTGGCTCACACCGTCCCTTATGCCACCGAAGATGATCAAGAGAAGAATATCGACCCTAGCTTCCCTGGCCTGCTGACATCAACTCCAAAACTGGACAGATCATCTTTCAGGAAAAGAGAGCGGATGAGGGTATGTCTACAGAATATATGAATTGATGAAAACTTTATTCTTTACTCGCGGTTTTACGTACATTATTATACATAAACTGTGTTTTGTTACGGCGCACGCGCAGTCTTCGTCTCCCTTCTCTGCGGGAACACTTGGAGGCTCCGCTGACACGCCCCTGCTCGCGCTGAGAGCAGCACGCCCACGCAGCTACAAGCCTGCAGACAATCAGACAATCTACACACCTGGGTCTGATGAGGGCAAGCTCAATAAAGGACCAGTGGACCCAAGGATCGGTGCGGGAACTTAGTTTTCTGATGGTGTACCGTAAGCAACAAGCTTTATGCTCTATTCGTTTTTCCTCTCCGTGCCTTGATTTGTCCCTTGTCTTCTCCCGTGTCCCCGCAGTACCCTTCGTCACCTGGAAAGTGAGCTGTGCGTCTCACTTTCCCCTGGATCTCCCTCTGGACTCTGACTGCCTCCTTCGTTCCTCGACCTCTTGCTCGCCCCTGGATTCTGACGCCTCTCTCTCGCCCCGGATCATCTGCCTGCCCCATGGACTGCCTCGTTTGCTCTCGTCAACACTGGGTAACACACTTCAGCTAACTACACACATAGTCTTACACCACACACTCTTGTATTCTAGTTCACACTCCATTTCCTTAGTTCAGTAGTATTGTTTATTATTATTTATATATGGCTTACGGCCATACTACCCTGAGCACGCCTGATCTCGTCAGATCTCGGAAGCTAAGCCGGGTCGGGCCTGGTTAGTACTTGGATGGGAGACTGCCTGGGAATACCAGGTGCTGTAGGCTTTAACCTACTCAGTGGCCTAGTGGTTAGAGTGTCCGCCCTGAGATCGGTAGGTTGTGGGTTCAAACCCCGGCCGAGTCATACCAAAGACTATAAAAATGGGACCCATTACCTCCCTGCTTGGCACTCAGCATCAAGGGTTGGAATTGGGGGTTAAATCACCAAAAATGATTCCCGGGCGCGGCCACCGCTGCTGCCCACTGCTCCCCTCACCTCCCAGGGGGTGATCAAGGGTGATGGGTCAAATGCAGAGAATAATTTCGCCACACCTAGTGTGTGTGTGACAATCATTGGTACTTTAACTTTAACTTTATATATATTGACTATATATATAATAAATAATTGTATATACTGCCCCCTGGTGTCTGAGCCGTCACCTCCCCTTTAGTCCAAACATAACATGTTTACCAATAATTTAGCTTAAAAACATATATTTTTTTCAATCATTCGAGTACATTCGGGTAGTCTTGTGTAATGCAGTATTTTGTGTCTATTTAGGTATGGTTAACCTGAGTGCTGAAATCGTGGAAAAATATATGTTCTTAGCGCGCCTGAAATGGGCTGTCTGCACTCTCAAAGTGCATGTTATTGCCAAATGTATTTCATATTCTGTAAACCTAGTTCATAGTTGTTAGTTTCCTTTAATGCCAAACAAACACATACCAATCGTTGGTTAGAAGGCGATCGCCGAATTCGTCCTCGCTTTCTCCCGTGTCGCTGGCTGTCGTGTCGTTTTCGTCGGTTTCGCTTGCATACGGTTCAAACCGATATGGCTCAATAGCTTCAGTTTCTTCTTCAATTTCGTTTTCGCTACCTGCCTCCACACTAAAACCATCCGTTTCAATACATGCATAATCTGTTGAATCGCTTAAGCCCCTGAGATCCGAGTCTGAATCCGAGCTAATGTCGCTATATCTTGCTGTTCTATCCGCCATGTTTGTTTGTATTGGCATCACTGTGTGACGTCACAGGAAAATGGACGGGTGTATATAACGATGGTTAAAATCAGGCACTTTGAAGCTTTTTTTTTAGGGATATTGCGTGATGGGTAAAATTTTGAAAAAAACTTTGAAAAATAAAATAAGCCACTGGGAAGTGATTTTTAATGGTTTTAACCCTTCTGAAATTGTGATAATGTTCCCCTTTAAAGGGGAAGCACTCTTTTTTTTGTCAGTTTGTTGCAAGGACCCTCATGCACTATACAAGGAGCAACACAAGACTGTGGGAATCCTGAGTGAAACCGTTTGGTCTCAACGATTCCATCCCTCAAGTGTCCTCCCGATTACACTGCAGCTTTCAGTCCGAAACAGCATTTACACAAAACAATTATGCAAACAGATGGCACACATATATCTACAGTATATATTAATGATGTGCGATACCACTGATTTTCTATACAATTCGATATAGAATACAATTCAAGCTGGTATCAGCTATACCAGGCCTGGGCAATTATTTTGGCTCGGGGGCAAAATTTAGAGAAAAAAATGCATATGGGGGCCGGTATATCTATTTTTAGGAACACTACTACAAAAAACGGAATGGAATTTTACATTTTTTTTACTGAATGAGACACCCAGAATGCACATGAAAATAAGGAATGTGGGGTTTACAATATTAACTATGAACGATAAAACACTGAATATTGACAACATAGGAACGTCACTCACCTTCTCGATCGACATAATTTACAAGGAAGCGAAACACAACAAACACAGCGAAATATGAACGCGAAGGGTAAAAAAAAACACCACCTATGGACTGATATATCTGATATATCTGATACATCACTAAGCTTTAGAACTTTGTTGTAAAAGGAAAGGCCATGTAACACAGTGGTAAAAATGCCCCTGTGCCAATTTTTTTGCAATGTGTTGCTGCCATTAAATTCTAAGTTAATGATTTATTTGCAGTTGGTACATTAAGTATCTTGTCTTTGCAGTCCATTCAATTGAATATAAGTTGAAAATCATTTAAAAATCATTGTATTCTATTTTTATTTACGATTTACACAACGTGCCAACTTCACTGCTTTTGGGTTTTGTAGAAAAAACCCGAAAAAAAACCCAGTAAAAATTTAACAAAAAAAGAGAAAAAAATTGGAAAGTAATAAGAAAAAAATTACATTTTTAAACCAATAATTAATAATAATATACTTAGTCACATGACACAAGGTTTTGTCTTTAAATATATATAATATCGGTTTAAAGCATTAACAAAAAAAAACATTTAAAAAAGTGGACACCCCTGATCTAAAATATTAGAAGCCCTCAAAATAAAAATAAACTATACTTAAAATACAAACAAAGTTTAGTTAGTTCGATCATTTTAAATTTAAATAAAATTACTGTAATTATTTGAACAATTACAAAAAACATAATAAACCCTTGAATGTTTAAATAAATATTAATATTTTTCTACAGGCATAATTTTTCACACAGAAAAATATGCAGTTACACAATCGTATTATTAATATTTATTATTATATTTTAACATGGGAAAAAAAACAACAGTAAAAATGCAAAAAAAAAAAAAAGAAAAAGGTATGTAATGAGAAAAATGTTCTAGTAATAATAAATAATAATATACTTGGTCACCTATAATACAAAGCTGAAAATATCTATATTTTAGCATTTTTTATATAATTTGACTTTGACTGCCCTTGGTGGAAAAAGTTTGGACACCCCTGACCTTAAAGTATCAAAAGTATCGATATTTTCATTTAAAAACTCGATATTAGAGCATAACGATCTGGTATCGATATTTCAGTATCGATCCACACATCACATCACTACGATACATGTCTACCAAACTGCCAACAACGCACCGGAAGAGAGCTTTGCGGATGTTTTACAAGTGAGACTGTTCAAATCATAACCAAATCTACATTAAAAGTTAGCGTGAAAGATGACAATATAATAATAATAATATAATATTCGACAGTAAGGTTTGGTGAAACAACACAATTCTGGAACCAGGCAGGCGTAACCTCCTTGACTCTAATTGGCTGCTGACTCTTGCGGTTTGTTTCAAGTTGTTTTGGCGTACTGAGGCCAATGAAGGGAACTTTATTGAGAAATACAAAAACAAGAACAAAGTGGCTATGAAAAGTTTTCTTACTTGATCAATAAAAAATATATCACACTGTTTGGAACAGTGAAATAAAACGTATTAATAATAAAAGAGCCTTTCTACAATTGTGGTGTTATTTGCGTCTCTAGGATCCGACATGCACCATAAAATGAACTATAAAATACAGTACGTGTTTTGTTGAAGGGAACTGCACTTTTATTTTGAAATTTTGCCTATCATTCGCAATAGGAATTAATACCTTTTTAAAAAATTTTTTTTAACCTGCGTGCATATTATGATACATTCTTCATATGTATATCCCATCAGTCGTCATCCCAGTGAGAGCAGACATTGTACAGTAAGTGATTGTTTTGTTATGTTCATATTTTGTATTTTTTGTTCCGCACTTAGCAATACTGCTACATGATGCTTAGTGTTTCACCATTCGTTTAGCACACAGCTTGTAAAACTTGTAGATAGGTGTGGTGTTTGTGGTATGGCGCCATCGTTTGGACAAGTTTGTTCACTGCAGGTGCTGCAGTGCTGGATTGTCCTTTTTTTGTTTGTTTTTAGAGGGTTTAAGGTCTGTCTTCTAGCCGTCCATAGCGTTCTTATCCGTATGGATTCTTCATTCATCACTCCGAGCAACGTTTGTAAGTTTTACAATGTAACTAAAACTATTCATACGTACTAAACCGTGTGTTTTCATGCATATTCGTACGTGCTATCGTCATTTAATGAAAAAAAAGCCCCCCAAAAATTGGTATGTAATGAGAAAAAGCTGAAATGTTCGAGTAATAATAAATAATAATATACTTAATCACATATAATACAAAGCTGAAAATATCTATTTGTAGAATTTTTTTAAAATAAAAAAATATCAATTTGGGTCCCGCATTCTTTGACTTTGGCAGCCCTTGGTGGAAAAAATGTGGACACCGCTGACCTTAAAGTATCAAAAGTATCGATATTTTGATTTGAGAATCGATATTAGAACATAAAGATCTGGTATCGTTATTTCAGTATCAATCCGCACATCACTACCATACTGCCAACAAGGCACTGAAAGAAAGCCTCGGAGTTGTTTTACGAGCGTTGTTAGCATTAGCTAATACGCTAACACGTTTACAAGTCTCTGTGTTAGTATTATTAAATTACAATGGCATTATTTTTGTGTTGCTTCAGTTTCACAAATTCCTCAGTAAATCCACCAAAACGTGACCGTGGAGTTATTGAGTCTGTTTAGCTGATTGGAGAGCTAGCTTCCGCAACTAGTGGGTCCATGACGATGACTTCTGTTTTGTTTGATCAGCCGTTTTACTGCCTGTTACAGGCACCATTTGGAGACAATTAAGGTATGTAAATATAAACGTTTACAGAATATTCCTGTATAAATAACTAATTTCACATCTGCGGCTTGGTTCCCTCAGCTGTTGACTTTATAAATGAGTTTCTTAAACAAGCTTAGCTGCTATGCAGTCATTTAAGTGGGAATCGACGTGTGACGATTAGTTTTTATTGTATTACAAATGTTTTTTGTTTTTAGCTCAATGCCTTCATGATGGTTTGTATGTTGTATGTATTTTATGTATGTGTACCTTGTTTTTACTGTTGTACCTTGTTTTTACTGCTGTACCTTGTTTTTATCGTTGTACCTTGTTTTTACTGTTGTACCTTGTTTTTACTGCTGTACCTTGTTTTTACTGCTGTACCTTGTTTTTACTGTTGTACCTTGTTTTTACTGTTGTACCTTGTTTTTACTGCTGTACCTTGTTTTTACTGTTGTACCTTGTTTTTACTGCTGTACCGTGTTTTTACTGCTGTACCTTGTTTTTACTGTTGTACCTTGTTTTTACTGTTGTACCTTGTTTTTACAGTTGTTCCTTGTTTTTACTGTTGTACCTTGTTTTTACTGCTGTACCTTGTTTTTACTGCTGTACCTTGTTTTTACTGTTGTACCTTGTTTTTACTGCTGTACCTTGTTTTTACTGCTGTACCTTGTTTTTACTGTTGTACCTTGTTTTTACTGCTGTACCTTGTTTTTACAGTTGTACCTTGTTTTTACTGCTGTACCTTGTTTTTACTGTTGTACCTTGTTTTTACTGTTGTACCTTGTTTTTACTGCTGTACCTTGTTTTTACTGCTGTACCTTGTTTTTACTGTTGTACCTTGTTTTTACTGCTGTACCTTGTTTTTATTGTTGTATTTTGTTTTTACTGTTGTACCTTGTTTTTACTGCTGTACCTTGTTTTTACTGTTGTACATTGTTTTTACTGTTGTACCTTGTTTTTACTGCTGTACCTTGTTTTTATTGTTGTATTTTGTTTTTACTGTTGTACCTTGTTTTTACTGCTGTACCTTGTTTTTACTGTTGTACATTGTTTTTACTGTTGTACCTTGTTTTTACTGTTGTACCTTGTTTTTATTGACTACTCCTGCAAACCAAATTGCCCCTCAGGGACAATAAAGATTTTCTAAGTCTAAGTCTAAGTCTTATAGTCCGGTGTGGCTTATTTATAGAAAACCATTTTTTTCCCCTCAAATTTAGTCCGGAAAATACAGTAGATTTTCATGTTTATGATTTTTGTGTAGATGAGGGGCCAAAAGCGATGATGTATATCAACAGGAAAGAGGTACTTTACGAGGTATTGCGAGTAGTTCCCTCATTGCGAAGGCGCCCGTGTCGTAAAAAGTAGCGTCCTATGCCAGAGGGAACAAACAGGCTCTAGTTAAGGAAGTAATAAGCAACAATTATGTTTGCTGCGGGACTCTCCCGAGAGTGGTGACGCACAATTACCTCCGACACACATGTGCAGTCAGAGAAGCCGGGCCCTTGAATGAATGTGAAACACGGTGTGTGGCAAAGTCGGGAGCGCTTCACGCGGCGCTGAAGCCCAGATAACGATAACGGCGTTGGCGCTGATTCTTGCGGCGTCAGCAGCTGGATTTGTAAACAATACACTTCAGAGCTTTGGGCTTTGCAAGGCCGAGCATGCACCAGCGACCGCCAAGACTGCGCTTCGGAGCAAACGTGGTCTCCTTTTAAAATCTGCAGACTTGTGTGCCGTTGAAGAGTTCCACTCAACTTGTGTTTGTGTTCGCTGGTGGAAGATTTATCTGTAAACATCTCTGTCGAATATTTCATCTCCAGTAGCACGAAAACAAGACGACATTCTGTCATTTGTATTTGAATATTTCAATGTTATCATTAACAGCAGGGGTCCCCAAACTTCCACAACCAGGGATCGGTTTAACCTCTTAAGGCCCAAGCTGTTTGTTTACATGCTTTTTTTTAAATTTCTCTTTGTATTTGGGCTTATTGGACCCTAATTAGAATAAAAACTAAGAATCATCTTTTGATATGATGTACTTAGTCCATAAGTACACAAACGTGTACTTAATATTTAGTGAC
>NC_084578.2:9582500-9592500 GCF_033978685.3 Nerophis lumbriciformis
ACATTTGGCCCCCCGAGTCAAAATAATTGCACAGGCCTGCTATAGGCATACCTTGGTAAAATGTCTCCTTTTTAGTTTCGGGCGTACATTAGGCTGCTAAGCATGCTCTACTTATTTTCACCAGTACAACCATTACTAGTGTTGGTTGTAGTTTGTTTTAGTCTTTGTTTTCTGATAGTACTGACAATAACCATGTGATTGTCATTTGTTGTGATATTGTACGCAGGCATGAGGTACTTCTTCCTGAAAATAGCCTAATTCTGTGTAAAATGTGTTGGTTAGAGCTTTGTTATTGACCAAACGCTTGTGTATTCAGCTATTATTATAGTAATGATTGAAAATGAGTAAAATTAACTGTTAAAGGTTAGTACTATTAGTGGACCAGCAGCACGCACAATCATGTGTGCTTACGGACTGTATCCCTTGCAGACTGTATTGATATCTAATCAGTCCAATAAAATAATACACAATAAAATTCATGTAACTGAATTGAAAAATATATATATGTTTTTTATATTAATCAGTCCAACAAAATAATACACAATAAAATGTATGTAACTGAATTTTTATTTATTTTTATTTTTATTAATCAGTCCAACAAAATAATACACAATAAAAGTAATGTAACTGAATGTTTTTTATTTATTTATTTTTTAATTAATAAGTCCAACAAAATAATACACAATAACATTGATGTAACTGAATTTTTAAAAATCTTTTTAAACGTTTTTTTAAATAATCAGTCCAACAAAATAATACACAATAACATTTATGTAAATGCATTTTTTTTTATTTTAATTTTTATTAATAAGTCCAACAAATGAATACACAATAAAATTAATGTAACTGAAAGTTTTTAATTTAATTTTATTTATTTTTTATTAATCAGTCCAACAAAATAATACACAATAAAATGTATGTAACTGAATTTTTTATTTTTTTTATTTTTATTAATCAGTCCAACAAAATAATACACAATAAAAGTAATGTAACTGAATGTTTTTTATTTATTTATTTTTTAATTAATAAGTCCAACGAAATAATACACAATAAAATTGATGTAACTGAATTTTTAAAAATCTTTTTAAACGTTTTTTTTTAATTAATCAGTCCAACAAAATAATACACAATAACATTTATGTAAATGAATTTTTTTTATTTTAATTTTTATTAATAAGTCCAACAAATTAATACACAATAAAATTAATGTAACTGAAAGTTTTTGATTTAATTTTATTTATTTTTTATTAATCAGTCCAACAAAATAATACACAATAAAATGTATGTAACTGAATTTTTAATTTTTTTTTATTTTTATTAATCAGTCCAACAAAATAATACACAATAAAAGTAATGTAACTGAATGTTTTTTATTTATTTATTTTTTAATTAATGAGTCCAACAAAATAATACACAATAACATTGATGTAACTGAATTTTTAAAAATCTTTTTAAACGTTTTTTTAAATAATCAGTCCAACAAAATAACACACAATAACATTTATGTAAATGCATTTTTTTTTATTTTAATTTTTATTAATAAGTCCAACAAATGAATACACAATAAAATTAATGTAACTGAAAGTTTTTAATTTAATTTAATTTATTTTTTATTAATCAGTCCAACAAAATAATACACAATAAAATGTATGTAACTGAATTTTTTATTTTTTATTAATCAGTCCAACAAAATAATACACAATAAAAGTAATATAACTGAATGTTTTTTATTTATTTATTTTTTAATTAATAAGTCCAACAAAATAATACACAATAAAATTGATGTAACTGAATTTTTAAAAATCTTTTTAAACGTTTTTTTAATTAATCAGTCCAACAAAATAATACACAATAACATTTATGTAAATGCATTTTTTTAAATTTTTATTTTTATTAATAAGTCCAACAAATGAATACACAATAAAATTAATGTAACTGAAAGTTTTTAATTTAATTTAATTTATTTTTTATTAATCAGTCCAACAAAATAATACACAATAAAATGAATGTAACTGAATTTTTTATTTTTTTTATTTTTATTAATCAGTCCAACAAAATAATACACAATAAAAGTAGTGTAACTGAATGTTTTTTTATTTATTTATTTTTTAATTAATAAGTCCAACAAAATAATACACAATAAAATTGATGTAACTGAATTTAAAAAAATCTTTTTAAACGTTTTTTTTAAATTAATCAGTCCAACAAAATAATACACAATAACATTTATGTAAATGAATTTTTTTTATTTTAATTTTTATTAATAAGTCCAACAAATTAATACACAATAAAATTAATGTAACTGAAAGTGTTTAATTTAATTTAATTTATTTTTTATTAATCAGTCCAACAAAATAATACACAATAAAATGTATGTAACTGAATTTTTTATTTTTATTAATCAGTCCAACAAAATAATACACAATAAAAGTAATGTAACTGAATGTTTTTTATTTATTTATTTTTTCATTAATAAGTCCAACAAAATAATACACAATAAAATTGATGTAACTGAATTCAAAAAAAATCTTTTTAAACGTTTTTTTAATTAATCAGTCCAACAAAATAATACACAATAACATTTATGTAAATGAATTTTTTTAATTTTAATTTTTATTAATAAGTCCAACAAATTAATACACAATAAAATTAATGTAACTGAAAGTTTTTAATTTAATTTAATTTATTTTTTATTAATCAGTCCAACAAAATAATACACAATAAAATGTATGTAACTGAATTTTTAATTTTTTTTAATTTTTATTAATCAGTCCAACAAAATAATACACAATAAAAGTAATGTAACTGAATGTTTTTTATTTATTTATTTTTTCATTAATAAGTCCAACAAAATAATACACAATAAAATTGATGTAACTGAATTTTTAAAAATCTTTTTAAACGTTTTTTTTTAATTAATCAGTCCAACAAAATAATACACAATAACATTTATGTAAATGCATTTTATTTTATTTTAATTTTTATTAATAAGTCCAACAAATTAATACACAATAAAATTAATGTAACTGAAAGTTTTTAATTTAATTTAATTTATTTTTTATTAATCAGTCCAACAAAATAATACACAATAAAATGTATGTAACTGAATTTTTTAATTTTTTAATTTTTATTAATCAGTCCAACAAAATAATACACAATAAAAGTAATGTAACTGAATGTTTTTTATTTATTTATTTTTTCATTAATAAGTCCAACAAAATAATACACAATAAAATTGATGTAACTGAATTTTTAAAAATCTTTTTAAACGTTTTTTTTAATTAATCAGTCCAACAAAATAATACACAATAACATTTATGTAAATGAATTTTTTTTTATTTAAATTTTTATTAATAAGTCCAACAAATTAATACACAATAAAATTAATGAAACTGAAAGTTTTTAATTTAATTTTATTTATTTTTTATTAATCAGTCCAACAATATAATACACAATAAAATTATTGTAACTGAATGTTTTTATTCACATTTTTTTCTTAATAAGTCCAACAAAATAATACACAATTAAATGTATTGATTGTATTAAATGTATGATATATAATGTAGGAACCAGAATATTAATAACAGAAAGAAACAACCCTTTTGTGTGAATGAATGTAAATGGGAAAGGGAGGTTTTTTGGGTTGGTGCACTAATTGTAAGTGTATCTTTTGTTTTTTATGTTGATTTAAAAAAAACAAAAAACAAAAAAAACAACAACAATACCGATAATAAAAAAAACGATACCGATATTTTCCGATATTACATTTTGCTTGTGTATTCAGCTATTATGGTCCCAGCACCTCAACCCCTAGTAAGAGTCAGTGAAAGTTTGAAGTTCCTTGGAGTAGCCCAGTCCATTGAGCTGGATTCGGCTGTGAATCTGGCAACCTCAGTCAAGGAGAAGGAGGGAACTACAGAAGTTTGATCGTGAAATGTTTGGAATAGATCTAACAAGTATTTGAAAGCAACATTTTTACCCGACGGGAATTATTAAGCAACCTGTATTTAAATTGATTAAAGCGCAACAATTTAAAGTTTAAATTGTAAGTCAGCGCCTCAACTACAACACAACAAGGTCACAGCTTGATCATCAGCAGAAGGTTGTCAGTATACAGTAGTACAGTAAACCTGCACAGATGGGCCACTACTGGTAGAAGCACCATGACCTAGACACGTTAATCCCTGTCCAGACATGTTGCAAATGCCTATAGACAAGGATGATTAACCTCACCCTTGATCTCATGCGCAGAAAGTAAAAGCAAAAGATAAGCACAAGCTTAATTCAGCATGATTGCAAATTACTCAAAGCAAATACACACATTGGCAGATAAACAATAACACAAACAAAACATACACATCCACCGGGGGTATGAATGGGATTAAGGACACTTGTATGTTTGTTGTGATTACAAGTGGACATAATGTGCTAGTTTATCAAAATTCTAACGTCAAGGTGTTTGTGAATGTACATTTTTATGGAGTGTCCATTTATCCTCCTGGGAACCAGCATCCTGTGCAGTGGATATATATATTTTTTTGTCTATTTCTTTACACATTTTGGAAAAAAAAAAAAATAGCGCTGTTAAGTAGGGATGTCCGATAATGGCTTTTTTGCCGATATCCGATATTGTCCAACTCTTAATTACAGATACCGATATCAACCGATACCGATATATACAGTCGTGGAATTAACACATTATTATGCCTAATTTGGACAACCAGGTATGGTGAAGCTAAGGTCCTTTTTTAAAAAAAATAAAAAAATAAAATAAGATAAATAAATTAAAAACATTTTCTTGAATAAAAAAGAAATTAAAAAAATACAAAAACAGTTACATAGAAACTAGTAATTATGAAAATGAGTAAAATTAACTGTTTAAGGTTAGTACAGTGGTTCTCAAATGGGGGTACTTGAAGGTATGCCAAGGGGTACGTGAGATTTTTTTTAAATATTCCAAAAATAGCAACAATTCAAAAATCCTTTATAAATATATTTATTGAATAATACTTCAACAAAATATGAATGTAAGTTCATAAACTCAGTGAAGCACAAGCTCAGGTTTCTCACTAAAAAGAACTGTGAAAAGAAATGCAACAATGCAATATTCAGTGTTGACAGCTAGATTTTTTGTGGACACGTTCCATAAATATTGATGTTAAAGATTTCTTTTTTTGTGAAGAAATGTTTAGAATTAAGTTCATGAATCCAGATGGATCTCTATTACAATCCCCAAAGAGGGCACTTTAAGTTGATGATTACTTCTATGTGTAGAAATCTTTATTTATAATTGAATCACTTGTATATTTTTCAACAAGTTTTTAGTTATTTTTATATCTTTTTTTCAAAATAGTTAAAGAAAACCACTACAAATGAGCAATATTTTGCACTGTTATACAATTTAATAAATCAGAAACTGATGACATAGTGCTGTATTTTACTTCTTTATCTCTTTTTTTCAACCAAAAATGCTTTGCTCTGATTAGGGGGTACTTGAATTAAAAACATGTTCACAGGGGGTACATCACTGAAAAAAGGTTGAGAACCACTTGGTTAGTACTATTAGTGGACCAGCAGCACGCACAATCATGTGTGCTTACGGACTGTATCCCTTGCAGACTGTATTGATATCTAATCAGTCCAACAAAATAATACACAATAAAGTTCATGTAACTGAATAAAAAAAAAAATATATATATTTGTATTAGTCAGTCCAACAAAATAATACACAATAAAGTGTATGTAACTGAATATTTTTTTTTATTAATCAGTCCAACAAAATAATACACAATAAAAGTAATGTAACTGAATGTTTTTTATTTATTTATTTTTTAATTAATAAGTCCAACAAAATAATACACAATAAAATTGATGTAACTGAATTTTTAAAAATCTTTTTCAAAGTTTTTTTAATTAATCAGTCCAACAAAACAATACACAATAACATATATGTAAAAAAAAATTTTAAATTTTAATTAATAAGTCCAACAAATTAATACACAATAAAATTAATGTAACTGAATTTTTTAAATTTAATTTAATTTATTTTTTCTTAATAAGTCCAACAAAATAATACACAATTAAATGTATTAATTGTATTAAATGTATGATATATAATGTAGGAACCAGAATATTAATACCAGAAAGAAACAACCCTTTTGTGTGAATGAGTGTAAATGGGAGAGGGAGTTTTTTTGGGTTGGTGCACTAATTGTAAGTGTATCTTGTGTTTTTTATGTTGATTTAAAAAAAACAACAAAAAAAAACAAAAAAAAAAACGGTACCGATATTTTCCGATATTACATTTTAAAGCATTTATCGTCCGATATTATCGGACATCTCTACTGTTAAGCAAAACACAAATGTCCCAGGAGGTTCCCAGGAGCATTACATATATGCATTTTTGGGGGGAATTTTGCCTAATGTTCACAATCCCTATGTAAGACAAGCACATATATGCTTTTTTTTTTGCATTCTAAATCGTAAATAAGCACTAGCAAGAGTCAGCTAACAATGAAGCCAATAGGGAGTCTCTAAAAAAAACATCCGGAACCCTCCGTCAACATTTTATATACACGCTGTAACTATATATGTAATATTTACGTATTTTGTTCATTTTAAATATATGGCGGTGTATTAATTTCACTATTCCCTTCAAAAAAGCCTACTCAGTGGTTAGAGTGTCCGCCCTGAGATGGGTAGGTTGTGAGTTCGAACCCCGGCCGAGTCATACCAAAGACTATAAAAATGGGAGCCATTACCTCCCTGCTTGGCACTCAGCATCAAGGGTTGGAATTGGGGGTTAAATCACCAAAAATGATTCCCGGGCGCGGCCACCGCTGCTGCTCACTGCTCCCCTCACCTCCCAGGGGGGTGAACAAGGGTGATGGGTCAAATGCAAGAGGGTAATTTCATCACACCTAGTGTGTGTGTGTGACTATCATTGGTACTTCAACTTTACTATTCAGGTCATGAGATGTAAATGGACAATTTTTGGCGTTTTTTGGACTCCCATGATCTGCATTGTTGCCATATTTTACGACTTGGAGCGCATTTCAAAATAAAAACATGTGTGTATGTATGATAGGCAAAAATCCCCCAAAAGTTTCCCTTTAAGCGAAGCAAACCCCATGCTAGGGAGCGTCTGGCGATGTGCGCGTTCGTACCTGGCAGGTCACAACCCAGCACCTCCATCCTCATGCCGATCCCAGCAGGGGACCACCTCTCGGGAAAAACTCGGACGTACTGAGTGATCAGCTCATCAAAGCGACGTACCTCCGGCGTATCGTAGTGGCTGTTGCCCTCGAAAACCTGACAGAAGGAAGGAATGAGAAGAACATGGCTTATTAAAGGTGTCCGTGGGGAATAGCATCACGACGATGAGTCAGGGTGGTGTTTGATGTTTGGTGGAGAAGAAATGTGGACAAACACGTCTGGCGCTCGGCGGCGGAGAGTCAACAAGGAAAATGTGCCTTCACTGAGGACAGCTGCTTGTTTGACTGTCAGCTGCTACAGTCAGATCCGTCTGTTGTTTGCCGTCAAAAGCGCTCGTCTACACCCGCGCATTCACGGCTATTTTGGACATTACAGGTAGAACTGCCAGACGGGAACAAAGAACAAAAAGTAAAGTCCAGTCACGGGAGTATGCAGATCGCTATGTGCCATCGCCGTCCAAAATGTTGGGTGTAGTGTTGTCCCGGTACCGGTACCAAAATGTATTTCGATACTTTTCAGTACTTTGATAATTTTCTTTTCTTTTTTTTTTTGTCCTGTCTCAGGCAAATCATATAGTTGATGTTAGAGATGTCCGATAATGGCTTTCTTGCCGATATCCGATATTCTGATATTGTCCAACTCTTAATTACCGATTCCGATATCAACCGATACCGATATATACAGTGGTGGAATTAACACATTATTATGCCTAATTTTGTTGTGATGCCCCGCTGGATGCATTAAACAATGTAACAAGGTTTTCCAAAATAAATCAACTCAAGTTATGGAAAAAAAATGCCAACATGGCACTGCCATATTTTTATTATTGAAGTCACAAAGTGCATATTTTTTTAAAAATGCCTCAAAACAGCAACCCTCCTGAAGGAATCAATAAAGTACTATCTATCTATGAGGAGGTTGAGGTGGGCGGGTTTGAGGTGGGGGCGGGGGAGGGGGGTGTATATTGTAGCGTCCAGGAAGAGTTAGTGCTGCAAGGGGTTCTGGGTATTTGTTCTGTTGTGTTTATGTTGTGTTACGGTGCGGATGTTCTCCCGAAATGTGTTTGTCATTCTTGTTTGGTGTGGGTTCACAGTGTGGCGCATATTTGTAACAGTGTTAATGTTGTTTACACGGCCACCCTCAGTGTGACCTGTATGGCTGTTGACCAAGTATGCAATGCATTCACTTGCGTGTGTGAAAGACTGTAGATATACCAATAGAAATAGCGCTATTGATAATGAACAATACCAATAATTTACCTCTATTATCAACAATACAGTTGTTCAAAGGCAACAATACATATACGTAACAATAACTAATGATACAAAAGAATGCAGAAAAATGGAGGGGAAGAAAGAGAAGCAACCTTGTAGATTGTATTGAGGACCGGTACTTTTTAGAGGCGGTATAGTACCGAATATGATTCATTAGTATCGCGGTACTATACTAGTACCGGTATACCGTTCAACCCTAGTTGGGTGTGTCATGCAATAAACTGTATCATCCGTATTGAAGAATAGAAATATTTAAAAAAATCATACAATGGTTTCCTGCGATGAGGTGGCGACTTGTCCAGGGTGTACCCCGCCTTCCGCCCGATTGTAGCTGAGATAGGCTCCCCCCGCGACCCCAAAGGGGATAAGCGGTAGAAAATGGATGGATGGATGGATTCCCAGGGTGCACATTTAGAAATCCAGGCAGATGAGGACGGCCAGACCCTCAGTTGTACTATTACTGCTCTTTTAAAGACATATTCTCGGCGAGGAGAGAGAAGTTTAAAAGGGCCCCCGTCTCACGGCGCCTTCAGCTGCCAGCGGCGTGGAGTCGTGATGCGGGAAAGACCATTTTTTTAATTACACCCCTGAGAGGAAAATAGGGGACGAGTGAAGGAAAGGAATGAAAGACGGACAAAAGCAGGCAGCGCGGAAGACTCATAGAGGACCAGGAAGAACGTGGAGCGTGGTGATTACGGTGAATAATTATCGGAATTAAGGTGCCGATGTTTTTCTAAGAATGTCATGGCTAAAGGATAGACAGATTTATTAAAAAGAGAAAAGCAGAGGGATTTGACAGTCAATGAGAAGAGTTTTTTTTTTTTTTTTACAGTTGACAGTTTGTAGTTCCTTTGAGGGAAAAACATTATTAAAGGGGAACATTATCACAATTTCAGAAGGGTTAAAACCATTAAAAATCAGTTCCCAGTGGCTTATTATATTTTTCGAAGTTTTTTTCAAAATTTTACCCATCACGCAATATCCCTAAAAAAAGCTTCAAAGTGCCTGATTTTAACCATCGTTATATACACCCGTCCATTTTCCTGTGACGTCACATAGTGAAGCCAACACAAACAAACATGGCGGATAGAACAGCAAGCTAAAGCGACATTAGCTCGGATTCAGACTCGGATTTCAGCGGCTTAAGCGATTCAACAGATTACGCATGTATTGAAACGGATGGTTGTAGTGTGGAGGCAGGTAGCGAAAACCAAATTGAAGAAGAAACTGAAGCTATTGAGCCATATCGGTTTGAACCGTATGCAAGCGAAACCGACGAAAACGACACGACAGCCAGCGACACGGGAGAAAGCGAGGACGAATTCGGCGATCGCCTTCTAACCAACGATTGGTATGTGTTTGTTTGGCATTAAAGGAAACTAACAACTATGAACTAGGTTTACAGCATATGAAATACATTTGGCAACAACATGCACTTTGAGAGTGCAGACAGCCCAGTTTTCATCAATTAATATATTCTGTAGACATACCCTCATGTCAGCAGGCCAGGG
>NC_084578.2:9600000-9785000 GCF_033978685.3 Nerophis lumbriciformis
AAGGTATTCGAGTCCATGGTGTCGGTTCTTTTCTTATCGAACAACCGGGAGAACCGGTTCCGAACATCATCCCTAATTATGACTGCTTTGATTGTTATTAGTTTTGTTCTCCAGTAACTACTGACAACATGGTTTTGATGCATCTCATCTATTGTCAGCTTGGATCGGATCCAATGCCGCCCACCCTTTTAAGGCTCGGAGGCATTGATAAAACTGATAGATAGGAGGAAAGAATCTTGTGTGATTTTTTTTTTTTTTTTTTTACTCCGCAACTCCGCTCAGCTGCATCTCGTCAAACAATCTGAGCAGTTCGCCTTCATGCTGCTCGAAAGTTGCGAGACTCCAGCCACGCTGCGAGCCAAGAAAGTCCCGAATGGAAGAACAAAACGAACGCCTGGCTCAGATCAAGACGACGCGCTTTGTTGGACTGACAAATGTGTTTTAGCGTGGCAAGACTGCGAGCCTCGCATTTATGAATAATAACGGCGACCAAAAAAATGAGGCGTGCCAAAAGAATTGCCTTTTCATCGTTGTGGCTTGTGCAGCCCTTTGAGACTTTTGTGATTTAGGGCTATATAAATAAACATTGATTGATTGATTGATTGATGTTTGAGTTTTAATAACCATGTTTTAGTATTATATTTGAATGTTTTCCAATCATGTTTTAGTATTATATTTGAGCGTTTTCTTATCATGTTTTAGTAACATATTTGAGTTTTCTTATCATGTTTTAGTATTATATTTGAGTGTTTTCTTATCATGTTTTAGTATTATATTTGAGTGTTTTCCTATCATGTTTAGTATGATATTTTAATCTGTTCCTGATCATGTTTTAGTATTATATTTGAGTGTTTTCCCGATCATGTTTTAGTATTATATTTGGGTGTTTTCCTATCATATGATATTTTAATGTTTTCCTGATCATGTTTTAGTATTATATTTGAGTGTTTTCCTATCATGTTTAGTATGATATTTGAATGTTTTCCTGATCATGTTTTAGTATTATATTTGAGTGTTTTCCTGATCATGTTTTAGTGTTATATTTGAGTAGTTTTTTTCTGTTTTAGTATTATATTTGAGTTTTAATAATCATGTTTTAGCATTATATTTGAATGTTTTCCAATCATGTTTTAGTATTATATTTGAGTGTTTTCCTATCATGTTTAGTATGATATTTTAATCTGTTCCTGATCATGTTTTAGTATTATATTTGAGTGTTTTCCCGATCATGTTTTAGTATTATATTTGAGTGTTTTCCTATCATATGATATTTTAATGTTTTCCTGATCATGTTTTAGTATTATATTTGAGTGTTTTCCTATCATGTTTAGTATGATATTTTAATGTTTTACTGATCATGTTTTAGTATTATATTTGAGTGTTTTCCTGATCATGTTTTAGTGTTAGATTTGAGTATTTTTTTCTGTTTTAGTATTATATTTGAGTTTTAATAATCATGTTTTAGCACTATATTTGAATGTTTTCCAATCATGTTTTAGTATTATATTTGAGTGTTTTCTTATCATGTTTAGTATATTTAATGTTTTCCTGATCATGTTTTAGTATTATATTTGAGAGATTTCTTTTCATGTTTTAGTATTATATTTGAGAGTTTTCTTATCATGTTTTAGTATTATATTTGAGAGTTTTCTTATCATGTTTTAGTATTATATTTGAGTGTTTTCCTGATCATGTTTTAGTATTATATTTGAGTATTTTTTTCCGTTTTAGTATTAGGTTTCTCATAGTCATTCACATCGATGTCCCTTATGTGGGCTCTGTACCGAGGATGTCGTTGTGGCTTGTGCAGCCCTTTGAGACTTTTGTGATTTAGGGCTATAAAAATAAACATTGATTGATTGATTGATTGATGTTTGAGTTTTAATAACCATGTTTTAGTATTATATTTGAATGTTTTCCAATCATGTTTTAGTATTATATTTGAGAGTTTTCCTATCATGTTTTAGTATTATATTTGAGCGTTTCTTATCATGTTTTAGTAACATATTTGAGTTTTCTTATCATGTTTTAGTATTATATTTGAGTGTTTTCTTATCATGTTTTAGTATTATATTTGAGTGTTTTCCTATCATGTTTAGTATGATATTTTAATCTGTTCCTGATCATGTTTTAGTATTATATTTGAGTGTTTTCCCGATCATGTTTTAGTATTATATTTGAGTGTTTTCCTATCATGTTTAGTATGATATTTTAATGTTTTCCTGATCATGTTTTAGTATTATATTTGAGTGTTTTCCTGATCATGTTTTAGTGTTATATTTGAGTATTTTTTTCTGTTTTAGTTTTATATTTGAGTTTTAATAATCATGTTTTAGCATTATATTTGAATGTTTTCCAATCATGTTTTAGTATTATATTTGAGTGTTTTCTTATCATGTTTAGTATATTTAATGTTTTCCTGATCATGTTTTAGTATTATATTTGAGAGTTTTCTTATCATGTTTTAGTATTATATTTGAGTGTTTTCCTGATCATGTCTTAGTATTATATTTGAGTGTTTTCCCGATCATATTTTAGTATTATATTTGAGTGTTTTCCTATCATATGATATTTTAATGTTTTCCTGATCATGTTTTAGTATTATATTTGAGTGTTTTCCTATCATGTTTAGTATGATATTTTAATGTTTTCCTGATCATGTTTTAGTTTTGTATTTGAGTGTTTTCCTGATCATGTTTTAGTGTTATATTTGAGTATTTTTTTCTGTTTTAGTATTATATTTGAGTTTTAATAATCATGTTTTAGCATTATATTTGAATGTTTTCTAGTCATGTTTTAGTATTATATTTGAGTGTTTTCTTATCATGTTTAGTATATTTAATGTTTTCCTGATCATGTTTTGGTATTATATTTGAGAGTTTTCTTATCATGTTTTAGTATTATATTTGAGTGTTTTCCTGATCATGTTTTAGTATTATATTTGAGAGTTTTCTTATCATGTTTTAGTATTACATTTGAGAGTTTTCTTATCATGTTTTAGTATTATATTTGAGTGTTTTCCTGATCATGTTTTAGTATTATATTTTAGTATTTTTTTCCCGTTTTATTATTAGGTTTCTCATAGTCATTCACATCGACGTCCCTTATGTGGGCTCTGTACCGAGGATGTCGTTGTGGCTTGTGCAGCCCTTTGAGACTTTTGTGATTTAGGGCTATATAAATAAACATTGATTGATTGATTGATTGATGTTTGAGTTTTAATAACCATGTTTTAGTATTATATTTGAATGTTTTCCAATCACGTTTTAGTATTATATTTGAGAGTTTTCTTATCATGTTTTGGTATTATATTTGAGCGTTTTCTTATCATGTTTTAGTAACATATTTGAGTTTTCTTATCATGTTTTAGTATTATATTTGAGTGTTTTCTCATCATGTTTTAGTATTATATTTGAGTGTTTTCCTATCATTTTAGTATGATATTTTAATCTGTTCCTGATCATATTTTAGTATTATATTTGAGTGTTTTCCCGATCATGTTTTAGTATTATATTTGAGTGTTTTCCTATCATATGATATTTTAATGTTTTCCTGATCATGTTTTAGTATTATATTTGAGTGTTTTCCTATTATGTTTAGTATGGTATTTTAATGTTCTCCTGATCATGTTTTAGTATTATATTTGAGTGTTTTCCTGATCATGTTTTAGTGTTATATTTGAGTATTTTTTTCTGTTTTAGTATTATATTTGAGTTTTAATAATCATGTTTTAGCATTATATTTGAATGTTTTCCAATCATGTTTTAGTATTATATTTGAGTGTTTTCTTATCATGTTTAGTATATTTAATGTTTTCCTGATCATGTTTTAGTATTATATTTGAGAGTTTTCTTATCATGTTTTAGTATTATATTTGAGTGTTTTCCTGATCATGTTTTAGTATTATATTTGAGTGTTTTCCCGATCATGTTTTAGTATTATATTTGAGTGTTTTCCTGATCATGTTTTAGTATTATATTTGAGTATTTTTTTTTCCGTTTTAGTATTAGGTTTCTCATAGTCATTCACATCGACATCCCTTATGTGGGCTCTGTACCGAGGATGTCGTTGTGGCTTGTGCAGCCCTTTGAGACTTTTGTGATTTAGGGCTATATAAATAAACATTGATTGATTGATTGATTTTTGAATGAATCCGGCGGTGGAACGACATGTGATGCGTAAAAGGAAGAATGAGGGGAAATAAATTAAAGGAGGAGATAAAGGACAGAAAGGTCAAATGAAATTTGAAAGGGGAAAGAAATGTGAAATAGGAAAATTAGAAGGTGAAAAAAAGGATGAAAACGAAGGAAAGAGGGAATGATGGAGGGTGACGATGATTGATGGCGACATTCTCCGGGTCTTGGTGGAGATAAATGTTTAATGCCGTGATGTTTGCAACTGCACCTCGCCGCAGTAAATAATGAATCAACAATAAACAACAACAACCAGCATATAAGCTCCCCCAATAGCAGAGAATTTCATTACCATACTGTTTATTTTTATTTTCCTATATTTGTTGCTCACAGACGCAGACCTAATGAGATTTGGGATCTCTGGAGACGACAGGAATAGCGAGTGAATCCACAATTAAAGCAAACACGCATGAGTGTGGCACTCGTGCACACGGGGGTTAACTCTGGACTCTTTGGCCCCTCCCTTTCCTGGCCTCGCACTGAGTGTTCTTGCTTAGGCCATCACTTCTCTGCTGCGACACATGTCCCTTAAAGGCCTACTGAAACCCACTACTACCGACCACGCAGTCTGATAGTTTATATATCAATGATGAAATCTTAACATTGCAACACATGCTTACTAAAGTGCAATTTTAAATTTTGCGCGAAATATCCTGCTGAAAACGTCTCGGTATGATGACGTCAGCGTGTGACGTCACGGATTGTGGAGGACATTTTGGGACAGCATGGTGGCCAGCTATTAAGTCGTCTGTTTTCATCGCAAAATTCCACAGTATTCTGGACATCTGTGTTGGTGAATCTTTTGCAATTTGTTCAATGAACAAATGGAGACAGCAAAGAAGAAAGCTGTAGGTGGGAAGCGGTGTATTGCGGGCGGCTGCAGCAACAACACAAACACGGCCGGTGTTTCATTGTTTACATTCCCGAAAGATGACAGTCAAGCTTTACCATTGGCCTGTGGAGAACTGGGACAACAGAGACTCTTACCAGGAGGACTTTGAGTTGGATGCGCAGACGCGGTACCGTGAGTACGCATGCAGCTGCGGCTTCCAAACATTTGATCGCTTGCCCGTACGTGCGTGCCACCATGTGCATGTCACGTACGTAGCTTTGGGGACTTTGGGGAAATATATGTGCTGTATGAACTTTGGGGAGGTGAACGGTACTTTGGGCTGTGGGATTCAGTGTGTTGTGCAGGTGTTTGAGTTGTATTGGCGGGTTATATGGACGGGAGGGGGTTTGTTATGCGGGATTAATTTGTGGCATATTAAATATAAGCCTGGTTGTGTTGTGGCTAATAGAGTATATATATGTCTTGTGTTTATTTACTGTTTTAGTCATTCCCAGCTGAATATCAGGTCCCACCCGCCTCTCACAGCATCTTCCCTATCTGAATCGCTCCCACTGCCCTCTAGTCCTTCACTCTCACTTTCCTCATCCACGAATCTTTCATCCTCGCTCAAATTAATGGGGAAATCGTCGCTTTCTCGGTCCGAATCGCTCTCGCTGCTGGTGGCCATGATTGTAAACAATGTGCAGATGTGAGGAGCTCCACAACCTGTGACGTCACGCTACTCGTCTGCTATATAATATAAAGACAGTTACATAGAAACTAGTAATTCATGAAAATGAGTAAAATTAACTGTTAAAGGTTAGTACTATTAGCGGACCGGCATCACGCACAATCATGTGTGCTTACGGACTGTATCCCTTGCAGACTGTATTGATATATATTGATATATAATGTAGGAACCAGAATATTAATAACAGAAAGAAACAACCCTTTTGTGTGAATGAGTGTGAATGGGGGAGGGAGTTTTTTTTGGGTTGGTGCACTAATTGTAAGTGTATCTTGTGTTTTTTATGTTGATTTAATTAAAAAAGAAAAAAAACGATACCGATAATAAAAAAAAACGATACCGATAATTTCCGATATTACATTTTAATGCATTTATCGGCCGATAATATCGGCAGGCCGATATGATCGGACATCCCTATTTGTTATGATCCCAATACGCAGACCACAGCGGGAGGCAGAATGCAGGTAAAAAGTTATCTAATGCTTAAACCAAAAATGAACAAAGGGAAAAGGAAAAGGCACTGAAGCATAGGGATGGCGATGCAAAACAAAAGTAAAACTGAACTGGCTACAAAGTAAACAGAATGCTGGACGACAGCAAAAACTTACGGCGTCCACAAAGTACATCCATACATGACATGACAATCAACAATGTCCACACAAAGAAGGAAAGCAACAACTTAAAGGGGAACATTATCACCAGACCTATGTAAGCGTCAATATATACCTTGATGTTGCAGAAAAAAGACCATATATTTTTTTAACCGATTTCCGAACTCTAAATGGGTGAATTTTGGCGAATTAAATGCCTTTCTAATATTCGCTCTCGGAGCGATGACGTCACAACGTGGCGTCACATCGGGAAGCAATCCGCCATTTTCTCACCGAGTCAAATCAGCTCTGTTATTTTCCGTTTTTTCGACTGTTTTCCGTACCTTGGAGACATCATGCCTCGTCGGTGTGTTGTCGGAGGGTGTAACAACACGAACAGGGACGGATTCAAGTTGCACCAGTGGCCCAAAGATGCGAAAGTGGCAAGAAATTGGACGTTTGTTCCGCACACTTTACCGACGAAAGCTATGCTACGACAGAGATGGCAAGAATGTGTGGATATCCTGCGACACTCAAAGCAGATGCATTTCCAACGGTAAAGTCAAAGAAATCTGCTGCCAGACCCCCATTGAATCTGCCGGAGTGTGTGAGCAATTCAGGGACAAAGGACCTCGGTAGCACGGCAAGCAATGGCGGCAGTTTGTTCCCGCAGACGAGCTACCTAAACCCCCTATCGACCCTAGCTTCCCTGGCCTGCTGACATCAACTCCAAAACTGGACAGATCAGCTTTCAGGAAAAGAGCGCGGATGAGGGTATGTCTACAGAATATATTAATTGATGAAAATTGGGCTGTCTGCACTCTCAAAGTGCATGTTGTTGCCAAATGTATTTCATATGCTGTAAACCTAGTTCATAGTTGTTAGTTTCCTTTAATGCCAAACAAACACATACCAATCGTTGGTTAGAAGGCGATCGCCGAATTCGTCCTCGCTTTCTCCCGTGTCGCTGGCTGTCGTGTCGTTTTCGTCGGTTTCGCTTGCACACGGTTCAAACCGACATGGCTCAATAGCTTCAGTTTCTTCTCCAATTTCGTTTTCGCTACCTGCCTCCACACTACAACCATCCGTTTCAATACATGCGTAATCTGTTGAATCGCTTAAACCGCTGAAATCCGAGTCTGAATCCGAGCTAATGTCGCTATACCTTGCTGTTCTATCCGCCATGTTTGTTTGTGTTGGCATCACTATGTGACGTCACAGGAAAATGGACGGGTGGTTAAAATGAAGCTTTTTTTAGGCATATTGCGTGATGGGTAAAATTTTGAAAAAAACTTCGAAAAATATAATAAGCCACTGGGAACTGATTTTTAATGGTTTTAACCATTCTGAAATTGTGATAATGTTCCCCTTTAAATAGACTTGCTTACTAACACAAAGCAGGTGCGGAGAATAGGGCTCAAAGGAAGACATGAAACAAAACAGGAAGGGCCACCAAAATAACAGCGCAAGACAAAAACTAAAGCACGACACAGGAAAACAAACTCAAAATAAGGCACGACGACCTGGTTTTGGCGGTCCGCTCCCTGTATGATCAGTGTCAGAGCTTGGTCCGCATTGCCGGCAGTAAGTCGGACACGTTTCCAGTGAGGGTTGGACTCCGCCAAGGCTGCCCTTTGTCACCGATTCTGTTCATAACTTTTATGGACAGAATTTCTGGGCGCAGTCAAGGCGTTGAGGGGATCTGGTTTGGTGGCTGCAGGACTAGGTCTCTGCTTTTTGCAGATGATGTGGTCCTGATGGCTTCATCTGGCCAGGATCTTCAGCTCTCGCTGGATCGGTTCGCAGCCGAGTGTGAAGCGACTGGGATGAGAATCAGCACCTCCAAGTCCGAGTCCATGGTTCTCGCCCGGAAAAGGGTGGAATGCCATCTTTGGGTTGGGGAGGAGACCCTGCCCCAAGTGGAGGAGTTCAAGTACCTCGGAGTCTTGTTCACGAGTGAGGGAAGAGTGGATCGTGAGATCGACAGGCGGATCGGTGCGGCGTCTTCAGTAATGCGGACGCTGTATCGATCCGTTGTGGTGAAGAAGGAGCTGAGCCGGAAGGCAAAGCTCTCAATTTACCGGTCGATCTACGTTCCCATCCTCACCTATGGTCATGAGCTTTGGGTTATGACCGAAAGGACAAGATCAAGCGGCCGAAATGAGTTTCCTCCGCCGGGTGGCAGGGCTCTCCCTTAGAGATAGGGTGAGAAGCTCTGTCATCCGGGGGGAGCTCAAAGTAAAGCCGCTGCTCCTCCACATCGAGAGGAGCCAGATGAGGTGGTTCGGGCATCTGGTCAGGATGCCACCCGAATGCCTCCCTCGGGAGGTGTTTAGGGCACGTCCGACCGGTAGGAGGCCACGGGGAAGACCCAGGACACGTTGGGAAGACTATGTCTCCCGGCTGGCCTGGGAACGCCTCGGGATCCCCCGGGAAGAGCTGGACGAAGTGGCTGGGGAGAGGGAAGTCTGGGCTTCCCTGCTTAGGCTGCTGCCCCCGCGACCCGACTTCGGATAAGCGGAAGAAGATGGATGGATGGATGGATGGACCTGGTGGAGTTTCATTTTTTAACGTTTTCTGCTGGTGGTGTGCCTCTGGGATTTTTTTATGAAAAAAAATGTGCCTTGCCTCAAAAAAGATTGAAAAACACTGCTCTATTGAACAGGAGCACTTGAGTTTTTAGGAGTTTGAGGCAAAAAAGTTTTAAAGTAAATTTAGGGGTCACTATTTGGGCCCCAGGTGAATTGCACGTATATACAAATAATCTCATAGTCACTGTCAGGTCCTGACATCATACTCGGGCGTATTGCAATTGATTTTTTTTGTTTCAAACAGACAAAAGGAATCCAGAACGATACGGCTGCTATAAACAAATGATTGATAGACGCCGCAGGGCTGAAATAAAATGAGATTAAAGACAATGAAGGAGGGGTCGGGGGGGAATGAACACTTGGACCAGGCCGTAACGGGGGAAGATTTAAGAGCGGAGGTGTGGCAGGAAAATGAGAAGCGGGCAAAAGAAAAATATGAGAGCAGGGGTAGGAGGCTGAGAGTGGCGGCAAATAGATAGCACGTAGGACACGTGAGCGTTGCCGCGGAGACGGTATAGATAGAAAGTGAGGGGAAAAAAGGCGAGCAGGAGACATAAAAGTGTGATTTAAGTTAATGGCATGTCACTGTCGGACTACTTTATGAGCCCCTTTATAGGCCTGCATAGGGCATTATCGCATCCCCGGGGGGGGGGGGGGCCGTGTGATAGGCCGGGTGTGTGAGTGTTTGTCAATACGAAACAAAAAGATACCACGTTGCTGCTGGTAGGTGACTTTGGTGGGAGTGTCTCTCCAAGATGCTGCATGGATTGCATCGATTCCACGGCAGAAAAATGTAAACGGAACAGAATGTTGGCAGCAAGCAAGGTGGGGCTGGAAATAGGGTTGTCCCGATACCAATTTGATACTTTTCGATACCGTTCTAAATAAAGGGCACCACATAAAATGGCATTATTGGCTTTATTTTAACCAATACAATACATTATTAATAGAGATGTTTAGTGACATGCTAATTCTTATTTTTACACTTTTTTTTTCCAAATTCCATTGTATGTTATACTCTTCTGACACCACCAGATGGCAGTATAAGTGTCCACATAAGTGGCCATCCATCCATCTTCTTCCGCTTATCCGAGGTCGGGTCGCGGGGGCAGCAGCCTAAGCAGGGAAGCCCAGACTTCCCTCTCCTCAGCCACTTCGTCCAGCTCCTCCCGGGGGATCCCGAGGCGTTCCCAGGCCAGCCGGGAGACATAGTCTTCCCAACGTGTCCTGGGTCTTCCTCGTGGCCTCCTACCGGTCGGACATGCCCTAAACACCTCCTTAGGGAGGCGCTCGGGTGGCATCCTGACCAGATGCCCGAACCACCTCATCTGGCTCCTCTCGATGTGGAGGAGCAGCGGCTTTACTTTGAGCTCCCCCCGGATGACAGAGCTTCTCACCCTATCTCTAAGGGAGAGCCCCGCCACCCGGCGGAGGAAACTCATTTCGGCCGCTTGTACCCGTGATCTTGTCCTTTCGGTCATAACCCAAAGCTCATGACCATAGGTGAGGATGGGAACGTAGATCGACCGGTAAATTGAGAGCTTTGCCTTCCGGCTCAGCTCCTTCTTCACCACAACGGATCGATACAGCGTCCGCATTACTGAAGACGCCGCACCGATCCGCCTGTCGATCTCACGATCCACTCTTCCCTCACTCGTGAACAAGACTCCGAGGTACTTGAACTCCTCCACTTGGGGCAAGATCTCCTCCCCAACCCGGAGATGGCACTCCACCCTTTTCCGGGCGAGAACCATGGACTCGGACTTGGAGGTGCTGATTCTCATCCCAGTCGCTTCACACTCAGCTGCGAACCGATCCAGTGAGAGCTGAAGATCCTGGCCAGATGAAGCCATCAGGACCAAATCATCTGCAAAAAGCAGAGACCTAATCCTGCAGCCACCAAACCGGATCCCCTCAACGCCTTGACTGCGCCTAGAAATTCTGTCCATAAAAGTTATGAACAGAATCGGTGACAAAGGGCAGCCTTGGCGGAGTCCAACCCTCACCGGAAACGTGTCCGACTTACTGCCGGCAATGCGAACCAAGCTCTGACACTGATCATCGGGGGCAGTACCTCTGGATTGGCAGACCGGGGTGGTGGTTCCTCTCTTTAAAAAGGGGAACCGGAGGGTGTGTTCTAACTATCGTGGGATCACACTCCTCAGCCTTCCCGGTAAGGTCTATTCAGGTGTACTGGAGAGGAGGCTACGCCGGATAGTCGAACCTCGGATTCAGGAGGAACAGTGTGGTTTTCGTCCTGGTCGTGGAACTGTGGACCAGCTCTATACTCTCGGCAGGGTCCTTGAGGGTGCATGGGAGTTTGCCCAACCAGTCTACATGTGCTTTGTGGACTTGGAGAAGGCATTCGACCGTGTCCCTCGGGAAGTCCTGTGGGGAGTGCTCAGAGAGTATGGGGTTTCGGACTGTCTGATTGTGGCGGTCCGCTCCCTGTATGATCAGTGTCATAAGTGGCCATAAGACCCCAATTCAGTAGTGCAGTGGTTCTCAAATGGGGGTACGCGTACCCCTGGGGGTACTTGAAGGTATGCCAAGGGGTACGTGAGATTTTATTTTAAATGTCTGTCAAAAAGAACTGTGAAAAGAAATGCAACAATGCAATATTCAGTGTTGACAGCCAGATTTTTTTGTGGACATGTTCCATAAATATTGAAAGATTTCTTTTTTTGTGAAGAAATGTTTAGAATTAAGTTCATGAATCCAGATGGATCTCTATTACAATCCCCAAAGAGGGCACTTTAAGTCGATGATTACTTCTATGTGTAGAAATCTTTATTTATAATTGAATCACTTGTTTATTTTTCAAAAAGTTTTTAGTTATTTTTATATCTTTTTTTCCAAGTAGTTTAAGAAAGACCACAACAAATGAGCAATATTTTGCACTGTTATACAATTTAATAAATCAGAAACTGATGACATAGTGCTGTATTTTACTTCTTTATCTCTTTTTGTCAACCAAAAATGCTTTGCTCTGATTAGGGGGTACTTGAATTAAAAAAATGTTCACAGGGGTTACATCACTGAAAAAAGGTTGAGAACCACTGCAGTAGTGTACACAATTTTGGAAATAAGAGCGAAAAGGTGCTGTCCACGCATGTGGCCAACTAAGCCTTTAGAGGTTTTAATGTATGCATTATTTTCACGGACCGGCTTTCCACGTGTGGCAGAAAAAAACAGCAAAAAAAAATGAGCATGAAAAATCAACTCACTATAACGCTGGGCGTGTTTCTTTGCGAAGAGATGGTCCCTGCACGTTGATGGCATATACTATATACCAGTATTTCTTAGCGCCCCCTATAATGTAATATATGTGTTTTTCAGCTGTGGTTCGTATAGGCCGCAGCGGTACTTAGTTGTAATTAGAGATGTCCGATAATGGCTTTTTTGCCGATATCCGATATTCCGATATTGTCCAACTCATAATTACCGATTCCGAAATCAACCGATACCGATATATACAGTCGTGGAATTAACACATTATTATGCCTAATGTTGTTGTGATGCCCCGCTGGATGCATTAAACAATGTAACAAGGTTTTCCCAAATAAATCAACTCAAGTTATGGAAAAAAAAATGCCAACATGGCACTGCCATATTTATTATTGAAGTCACAAAGTGCATTTTTTTTTTTTAACACGCCTCAAAACAGCAGCTTGGAATTCGGGACATGCTCTCCCAGAGAGAGCATGCTGCAAGGGTTTCTGGGTATTTGTTCCGTTGTGTTTATGTTGTGTTACGGTGCGGATGTTCTCCCGAAATGTGTTTGTCATTCTTGTTTGGTGTGGGTTCACAGTGTGGCGCATATTTGTAACAGTGTTAAAGTTGTTTATACGGCCACCCTCAGTGTGACCTGTATTGCTGTTGACCAAGTATGCGTGCATTCGCTTGTGTGTGTGAAAAGCTGTAGATATTATGTGATCGGGCCGGCACGCAAAGGCAGTGCCTTTAAGGTTTATTGGCGCTCTGTACTTCTCCCTACGTCCGTGTACCACTCCGTACAGCAGCGTTTTAAAAAGTCATAAATTTTACTTTTTTGAAACCGATATTACATTTTTAAGCATTTATCGGACATCTCTAGTCGAAACTATATAAAAAATGAACAAACATATTTTTAACACTTTTAGTGTGGCTTTTTTTTAAACTGTCATTGGTCTAATGACAGTTTAAAATGTTATTCATTGTTTTTTTTCCAAAAATAGGGTCAATCGTAAATCACATTTTTTAAATAAAAAAAAAAACAACAACCTAAAAAACTTTTAGAATTTATTTTATCACAAAAGTAACCCATCCATCCATCCATTTTCTACCGCTTATTCCCTTCGGGTCGCGGGGGGGGGGGGGGGGCGCTGGAGCCTATCTCAGCTACAATCGGGCGGAAGGCGGGGTACACCCTGGACAAGTCGCCACCTCATCGCAGGGCCAACACAGATAGACAACATTCACACACTAGGGCCCATTTAGTGTTGCCAATCAACCTATCCTCAGGTGCATGTCTTTGGAGGTGGGAGGAAGCCGGAGTACCCGGAGGGAACCCACGCAGTCACGGGGAGAACATGCAAACTCTTTGTATTGTGAGGCAGACACACTAACCCCTCCTCCACCGTGCTGCCCCACAAAAGTAACGTTACATTTTTTTTTTTTTAGTTCCGGTGTTAATACTTCAAATGTGATGGAGTCCTACATCGTGGTAAGAGGTCTGAACATCCCCAGGCATCGTCCAAAGACGCCGTCCCGAGACCACAGATGAATCCTTAGTCACCATGGACCAAAGTAGCTCCAACCCGGATGATGCCTCAGTCGTGCGGACGGCATTGTGGGTATGCTAGTCATTCATTGGGTATGTTGTCATGTGTGTGTGGCTTTCCTATTTGGTCTAAGCACTGTCGGGAATTACATGAGTCATCCGTGTCTTCCCACTTTCATTACATGCTCATATAGGGCCTGATTCACTAAGATCCCAAATAAAAATGTGCTTATTATAGACTATAAAAATGGCATTTACTATACGGGCGTGTTGCGGGTGATCAACTAAGACCACGAGCGTAATTTATAAAAAGTGCAAAAGTGGTGCAGACCGCCTTATTTAAATGAGGATTTTGTGTTTAATACTGGCAAATACCATGGAGACACTCATTGACTGCACACCCATTACATCTAATGCTCCAACCTGTAGAGTGTTGCTATGGTATGTCCTCTCACTGATGAAAAACAATTAATCATAATACTCAGAAAGGGTTAAAAAATATATATATTAGTGTCTTTTTAGGTTTAAGTTGGATGTCAGAGTTGACCAACTTCTCGGTTTATTTCCACAACCTTCTACTATCCAGGTGAGAAGCATGATTTATAATCTCAGGTGTCCAAAGTGCGGCCCAGGGGCCATTTGCAACCCGCAGCTAATTTTTAACGGCCCACAGAACATTCTAAAAATAAAATTACTAAAAAAAAATGTTTAATAAAAGAGCATACAAGTGAAATGTAACAAGAAAAAGTTGCAATGTTGACTCTAATAACACACAAAAAAAATGTTTTCTTTAAAACTGTCGATACTCAAAAAATAATAATGAATCAAAAACAATGTTGTTATGGTTTATTGATAAATTGAAGGCTCCAAAATACTTTACATCAAATATTCCACTTTGAAATATTTCTGCGAGAAAATGTTGCATATTTTGTGTGTTTGCCTTTAAAAAACTAAGTTTTCTATGACAAAAAGAGCATAAAACACACAAACAAAAAATTTAATAAAAACTTGGACAGATAGATCTGAAGTTGATCTACAAGATTAGGTGTTGAAAAAAATATTTAAAAAATGTATGACTTATTTTTACACGTTTAGTGTGGCTTTTTTTAAGGTCCAAATTTTACTGGAATTTTTTTTTTTACCTGTCATTGCTCTAAAAATAACAAATCAAAATCACTGATATTATCAATTATTGACTTATTTAGGGCTCCAATTACCAATTTTTGGGGGGCAAGATTTTGCATATTTTGTGTTTTTGCCATAAAAATGGTTTTCTTTGACAAAAAGGGCATAAAACAAAAATAAATAAATGAACTTTATACCCACAGATAGATCTGAAGTTCATCTTGAGATTTACGCCTTGACAACAAATAATTATTAAATGGCTTATTAACATTTTTTGACTACTGGGACCAAACTTAAAGGGGAGCCCTAACGTTTAAAAAACATATATAAATTGTATTAAATCTCAAAATGGCCTCCGCATATTTAGATTTTTCTGTGTGCAGCCATCAGTGGAAAAAGTTTGTCAATATGTCAATGCAACATCATTAGCTAGTTAGCTCTCTGTGCTCTCACTGATCACTACGCCACTGAAAATAGTTTATAATAACAATATCGCTAATACTTGGTTAATATTCAGGCCAGGAGATGTAAATGGAGTATTGTTGGCGGTTTTTGGGATTTATGGGCGTAATAGAGTACTCCCATTATCTGCATTGTTAGCCACCTTGCACTTGCTGTATTTTACGACTTAGAATGCATAAAAAAGAAACACATGTGTTCTTGTCTTACATAGGGATTGTAAATGTCAGGCAAAAAGGCTCTGAAATACTTTACATCAAATATTCCACTTGGAATATTTTTTGGGGAAAATATTGCATATTTTGTGTGTTTTTGCCTTAAAAAATACAAAGTTTTATATGACAAAAAGGGCATAAAACACACACAAAAAAAGAAATAATATAAAAACTTGGACAGATATATCTGAAGTTGATTTACAAAATTAGGTGTTGAAAGTATAAAAAACAAAAGACAAACTTATTTTTAACAATTTTAGTGTGGCTTTTTTTGGGTCAGAGAATTTTAGTGGGATTTGTTTTAAACTGTCATTGCTCCAAAATGTTTTTTGTTTTTTTTTATCAAAATCAATGTTATTATGAATTATTGATGATTTAAGGCAAAAAAAAGAGAAAACGTTTTCTATGACAAAAAGGGCATAAAAACACACACAAAAAAAGACATAAAATAAAAACTTGGACAGATAGATCTGAAGTTGATCGACAAAATTAGGAGTTGAAAATAAAAAATAAAAATAAAAATATTTTTTAACACTTTTTTGGGTCCCAGAGAATTTTAGTGGATTTTTTAATTTTTTTTCATTGCTCTAAAAAAGATAAAAAAATAAAAAAATCAATGTTATTATGAATTATTGACCTTTAGGGCTCCAATTACCAATTTTTGGGGGGCAAAATGTTGCATATTTGTGTTTTTGCCATAAAAAAGCCAATTTTCTTTGACAAAAAGTGCATAAAAAATAGATAAAACTTTAGCAAAGTTTTATATGACAAAAAGGGCATAAAACACACACAAAAAAAGAAATAAAATAAAAACTTGGACAGATATATCTGAAGTTGATTTACAAAATTAGGTATAGAAAAAAAAACAAAAAAAAAACAAACTTATTTTTAACACTTTTAATGTGGTTTTTATTGGATCCCTGAGAATTTTAGTGGGATTTTTTAAAAAGCGTTATTGCTCTAAAAATGATGAATCAAAATCAATGTTATTATGAATTATTGACCTATTTAGGGCTCCAATTACCAATTTTTTGGGGGGCAAAATGTTGCATATTTTGTGTTTTTGCCATAAAAAACTGGTTTTATTTGACAAAAAGGGCATAAAACAAGTACTCCCATTATCTGCATTGTTAGCCACCTCGCACTTGCCGTATTTTACGACTTAGAATGCATAAAAAATTAAAACATATGTTCTTGTCTTACATAGGGATTGTAAATGTCAGGCAAAAAGGCTATGAAATACTTTACATCAAATATTCCACTTGGAATATTTTTTGGGGAAAATATTGCATATTTTGTGGGTTTTTGCCTTAAAAAAAACCAAAGTTTTATATGACAAAAAGGGCACAAAACACACACACAAAAAAGAAATAAAATAAAAACTTTGGCAGATATATCTGAAGTTGATTTACAAAATTAGGTGTTGAAAGTATAAAAAACAAAAGACAAACTTATTTTTAACACTTTTAGTGTGGCTTTTTTGGGTCAGAGAATTTTAGTGGGATTTGTTTTAAACTGTCATTGCTCCAAATTTTTTTTATTTTTTTTTATCAAAATCAATGTTATTATGAATTATTGACTATTTAGGGCAAAAAATTAAAGTTTTTTATGACAAAAAGGGCATAAAAACACACAAAAAAAAGAAATAAAATAAAAACTTGGACAGATAGATCTGAAGTTGATCGACAAAATTAGGCGTTGAAGATAAAAAATAAAAATATATGTATTTTTTTTAACACTTTTAGTGTGGCTTTTTCGGCTCCCAGAGAATTTTAGTGGGATTTTTTTTTAAAAACTGTCATTGCTCTAAAAAAAAAATCAATGTTATTATGAATTATTGACTATTTAGGGAAAAAAAAAAAGTTTTGTATGACAAAAAGGACATAAAAACACACAAAAAAAGAAATAAAATAAAAACTTGGACAGATAGATCTGAAGTTGATCGACAAAATTAGGCGTTGAAAATAAAAAATAAAAATATATATATTTTTTAACACTTTTAGTGTGGCTTTTTTGGGTCCCAGAGAATTTTAGTGGGATTTAAAAAAAACAACTGTCATTGCTCTAAAAAAAATCAAAAAAAAAAAAAAAAAAATCAATGTTATTATGAATTATTGATCTGTTTAGGGCTCCAATTACCAATTTTGGGGGGGCAAAATGTTGCATATTTGTGTTTTTGCCATAAAAAAGCCAATTTTCTTTGACAAAAAGTGCATTAAAAAAACAAAAAAAAACTTTATCAAAGTTTTATATGACAAAAAGGGCATAAAACACACATAAAAAGAGAAATACAATAAAAACTTGGACAGATATATCGGAAGTTGATTTACAAAATTAGGCATTGAAAAAAAACAAAAAAAACAAACTTATTTTTTAACACTTTTAGTGTGGTTTTTTTGGATCCCTGAGAATTTTAGTGGGATTTTTAAAAAAGCGTTATTGCTCTAAAAATGATGAATCAAAATCAATATTATGTATTATTTACCTATTTAGGGCTCCAATTACCAATTGTTTGTGTTTTTGCCTTAAAAAATGGTTTTATTTGACAAAAAGGGCAAAAAAAAAGTACTCCCATTATCTGCAACCCCTAACCCCTAACCCTAACCCTAACCCCCTAACCCTATCCCTAACCCTAACCCTAACCCCAACCCCAACCCCAACCCTAAGCCTAACCCTAACCCTAACCCTAACCCTAACTCTAACCCTAACCCTAACTCTAACCCTAAACCTAACCCTAACCCGAACCCGAACCCGAACCCTAACCCCTAACCCTAACCCTAACCCCAACCCTAGCCCTAACTCTAACCCCTAACACTAACCCTAACCCCTAACCCCAACCCCAACCCTAACCCTAACCCCTAACCCCTAACCCCTAACCCTTACAAAATTAGGCATTGAAAAAATACAAAAAAAAACAAAAAAACTTATTTTTAACACTTTTAGTGTGGTTTTTTTGGATCCCTGAGAATTTTAGTGAGATTTTAAAAAAAGCGTTATTGCTCTAAAGATGATGAATCAAAATCAATATTATGTATTATTTACCTATTTAGGGCTCCAATTACCAATTGTTTGTGTTTTTGCCTTAAAAAACTGGTTTTATTTGACAAAAAGGGCAAAAAAAAGTACTCCCATTATCTGCATTGTTAGCCACTTCGCACTTGCCGTATTTTACGACTTAGAATGCATAAAAAATTAAAACATGTGTTCTTGTCTTACATAGGGATCGTAAATGACAGGCAAAAAAAAAATGAATAGGGCTCCCTTTCAAACATGGAACGTGATCTCTGGACATGTTCCTGGCCAAGAGCACTCGACAGCATGCGGCTGGAAATGAGCAAAAGATGTGCTCCTTTCTAAGAGTAGTGACAAATGTGGGGTGACATGTAATGCAAAAATAGGTGATAGCCGACATTATCCACTCTCTTGTTCGGTTAACACACAGACACACACAAAGTCATGATCACTGGCGTGGGTGTTGAAATAGCCCCCTCCTAGATAAGAGCACGCTATCTGTCGCAGTGAGAGGCTCTAACCCAATAATGACACCGTCAAACACACACACACCTGCACACACCCATTGAAAAGCTGGGCTTTTGCCGTCCCCCGGAACACACCAACACGGACTCTCTAATTAAGTTTGATCTTTTTATAGTATTGAGCTGATTACGCTGGTTAAAATCCCGTTTGTTTGCCGGGGCCGCGGATGAAAGCCGAGAGCTCTCTGATGCAATCAGCCACACATCACACTGGTATTATTCTATTAGGACCTACTGTGTTTCTTCCGTGTGTGTGTGTGTGTGAGAGAGAGAGGTATGGATATGAACTGGGGAAAGTGCATGAAAGTGGGAAAGGAAAGAAATAAATGTAAAGCAGGAAAGTATGAATCGACGGATGCTCAGATTACTGATTTATTTGAACCCAACGTTGCTGAAAAATAAAGGAGATTTATGCATCTTTTCTTTTACAGGAAATGTTTTCCGAGGGAGTTATTTTTGTGGCGACCCGCCTCGTGACCCCGCCGGTATATCGCCCCTATAAACCACCGCCGTGTTTTTACAGAAGCCCCTCCGGAGGAGACTGGCAGGAAAATACCTCTTTAAACGTTCACCAGAAACATAAAATATTTCATCTTTCTTACCGGTTATCTGGCAGCCGTAAAGCTCGAACCGCAGCGCTATGCCGTTCTTCCACGCCTGAGGTCGGATTCGCACAAAGCGGGCCAGAACCGGCTGCGGGATCCGATTGAGAACTACCTCCGTGGCATCGGTGTTTGCATGGAAGACCTGCACAGACGGAGACACAAAATAGATCAGATCAGTTGAACTTTAAACATTTTTTTTTATTGCATTAAAATACAATAGTCTAGTACAGGGGTCGGCAACCCGCGGCTCCGGAGCCGCAGGCGGCTCTTTGATCACTCTGATGCGGCTCAGCAGCTTACTTGCTGAACCCCCCAATTTTCCCGTGAGACTTCCGGATATCAGTGCCTCTCGCAGAAAACTCCCGGGATTAATATTCACCGATTTTCACCATTACGGCTATAATAAGGGCATGCCATGATGGTACACTATTTGGCGCTCTCTACAATCTGTATTGACAGAGTGCCAGCCCAACACTTGTTAAACAATATACATCTTATGCTTGCACACGTACGTGACAGCAAGGCATACTTGGTCAACAGCCACACAGGTTACACTGACGGTGGTCATATAAACCAACTTTAACACTCTTACTAATAATGCGCCACACTTTGAACCAAAACCAAACAAGAATGACAAACACATTTCGGGAGAACATCTGCACCTTAACACAACATAAACACAACAGAACAAACACCCAGAATCCCATGCAGCCCTGACTCTTCCGGGCTACATTATACACCCCTGCTACCACCAAACCCCGCCCCCACCCCAACCCTACTCCCTCACACATCAACCCCCCCCTCTGTGCGTCGGTTGAGGTGGGCGGGGTTTGGTAGCGGGGTGGTGTATAATGTAGCCCGGAAGAGTTAGGGCTGCATGGGATTCTGGGTATTTGTCCTGTTGTGTTTATGTTGTGTTACGGTGCAGATGTTCTCCCGAAATGTGTTTGTCATTCTTGTTCACAGTGTGGTGCATTATTAGTAAGAGTGTTAAAGTTTTTTGGTTTTTTTTATACCGCCACCGTCAGTGTGAGCTGTGTGGTTGTTGACCAAGTATGCCATGCTGTCACCTACGTGAGAAAAGCGGAAGCCCCATACAACGTGTGGCTGATCAGGCACGCTGACTGTAGTGGGTGCTATATGCTGTACCATCACGGCACGCATGACGCTGACAAGCGCCATTAAATACAAACCCGCGTGCCGCACCTGCTTTCAAATTCCACATAAAGGTGTGGGCAGCGTGTCCGAGACCCCTGGTTATACATAGCACAAAGCAAAATAAAAAAACTTCGTATGCAGTGTTATTTCATTTAGAATTTAAAAAATTTTTTGCGGCTCCCATTGTTTTCTTTAATTTGTGAAACTGGTCAAAATGGCTCTTTGACTGGTAAAGGTTGCCGACCCCTGGTCTAGTAGGCCTAAGTATTCATTAAAACAAGGCAGAGGTTTTTTTCAACAAGTATATTTAATATTTTGACACACAGTTTGAACAGTAACACTGTGTATGAATACAGGGAAATAAAACACTGTACTTTAATCATGTGATTCTTTGGCGTGCCACTAGATGGAGCCTGCGTGCCACTAGTGGTACATGCAACACAGTTGAGGAATCACTGGATGAGAATAACAATTCTGCGAAACAGGTTTGTAGGGATGAAATAGCCTCTGTGTTTTTTCCCGACCTAACGTATATTCCGCTCTATTGAGCACTGTATAACGGATAAACCACAGAAACCTTGACTATATATATATTAGGGGTGTAACGGTACGTGTATTTGTATTGAACCATTTCGGTACGGGGGTTCCGGTTCGGTACGGATGTGTACCGAACGAGTTTCCACACAGACATATTAAGTAGCGTAACGCACGTTGTGTAAACAATGCACACCGAGGCACAACACACGGCATGCTAACAGCTAATGGGCTATGATAGACTGACCATACGTCCTCTTTTCCCCGGACATGTCCTCTTTTGCGGAGCTGTCAGGGCGGAGTTTCTTAAATGCTTCAAATGTCCGGCATTTTGAGTTAGGGTTGCGTGTATTTTCAATGTACGTTCAGGGTTAAGAAGGGGTTAAAAACAAAACAAATTGTGCGGGCAGCAGCATTGGTGAGGGAGGGGCAGAGACAGAGAGAGAGAGAGAGAGTTATGATAAACGCGCATGCGTCGCCAGGCTCTGCTTTTTATCCATAGATTTATCAGATTTAATGTTTTATTATCTATAGCAGGGGTGTCAAAAGTGTGCCCCGGAGGCCAGTTGCGGCCCACAGCTAATGTTTTAAAGGCCCACGGCACATTCTAAAAATACTATTAAAATAAACAAAAACATAACAAAAGTGAAATAAAAAAGCTTAAAGGTTAAATGTAATTTAGAAAAAGTTGCAATGTTGACTAATAAAACAAAGCTGTTTTTTTTGCTTTCAAACTGTCATTGCTCAAAACATAATATTGAATCAAAATCAATGTTATTATGAATTATTGACCTATCCAAGGTTCCCATTACTTCACATCAAATATTCAACTATGAAAAATATTTGTGGTGGAAGATTTTGCAAATTTGGTAAATAAATAACCCCAAAATTTATATTTTATTGTTTTCTTACTGTACCGAAAATGAACCGAACCGTGACCTCTAAACCGAGGTACGTATCGAACCAACATTTTTGTGTACCGTTACACCCCTAATATATATATATATATATATATATATATATATATATATATATATGTATATATATATATATATACACACACAATATTGCCAAAAGTATTTGGCCACCCATCCAAATGATGAGAATCAGGTGTCCTAATCACTTGGCCCGGTGTATAAAATCAAGCACTTAGTGTCAAGACGTGGACTATGGTGTGTTTGTTTTCCCGAGATGCAAGTAAAGCTGGACTGGTCATGGCGTGAAGGTAAATACATATTTATTTATAACACTCAAAGGAACTAAAAGCGCGCTCAAGGCGGAAGTACAAACTTGCCTAACGAAAACAAAAGACTTGCACGTGGGCAAAAAACTGTGAACAATTAAACAAAAACACTAACTGTGGCATTAATAAACAAAAACTTACTTGGACATGGCATGAAGTGTGCAGAGGTAAACAGAGTGTGACAGGGGTATGAATTGCGGGTGTCGCCAGCAAGACAAACTGAAAACAATGAACTTAAATACTACAGACATGATTAATGAAAACAGGTGCGTGACTCAAAACGTGAAACAGGTGCGTGACGTGACAGGTGAAAACTAATGGGTTGCTATGGTGACAGTGCACAATGAGTCCAAACGTGGAACAGGTGAAACTAATGGGTAACCATGGAAACAAGACAAGGGAGTGAAAAGCCAGAAACTAAAGAGTCCAATAACTAAACTAAACAAAACATGTCTAAAACAAAACATGATTACACAGACACGACACTTAGGCATGGAGACTGTTTCTACAAACGTGTGAAAGAATGGGCCGCTCTCAGTGATTTCCAGCGTGGAACTGTCATAAGATGCTACCTGTGCAACAAATCCAGTCGTGAAATTTCCTCACTCCTAAATATTCCAAAGTCAACTTAATTATAAGAAAAGTGAAGAGTTTGGGAACAACAGCAACTCAGCCACCAAGTGGTAGGCCACGTAAACTGACAGAGAGGGGTCGGCGGATGCTGAAGCGCATAGTGCAAAGACTTTCTGCACAGTCAATTGCTACAGAGCTCCAAACTTCATGTGACCTTCCAATTAGCCCACGTACAGTACGCAGAGAGCTTCAGGGAATGGGTTTCCATGGCCGAGCAGCTGCATCTAAGCCATACATCACCAAGCCCAATGCAAAGCGTGGGATGCAGTGGTGTAAAGCACGTTGCCACTGGACTCTAGAGCAGTGGAGACGCCTTCTCTGGACTGACGGGTCACGCTTTTCCATCTGGCAATCTGATGGACCAGTCTGGGTTTGGAGGTTGCTAGGAGAACGGTACATTTCGGACTGCATTGTGCCGAGTGTGAAATATCTGCCCGAGGTTCTTGATTTAACCCAAGTCAGTGTGCGGACCAGCGCAAGCAATCATTCCTTTTTGTAGGAAGCATGCATGCAGTGGAACAATGACCACTTGTTTATTAAACACGCACGTAGAAAAAGGCAGCGCACTGGAGAATGTTTTATTAGCACGCGTGAAAATAAAGGCCACAGTTAATCACGGCAGCGCATTTTTATGGTGCACGGTGGTCTGTTCGTCATGACGAGATTTATAAATAAACACTCTCGTCGAGTGCACACACAAACAGGGTGCGAAGGAGTGCACTGTACATCATGTTTTCTTTTCGCAAAGAGCACCGTGAGTGCAAAGGTTGACTTAAAAACCTAACACACACACACACAGTCTGAGGCCACTGTGTGTGTCATAAATCAAGTGTAAGTATGCGGGAAGGCATCCTCTTCTCACGTCCTCTTCAGTTAAACACACATGCACACACACTGAATTGTTGTTTTAATCATTTTAGAGAGTTTACAACATATATATATATATATATATATATAAACATATATACACATATACATACACATATATATATGTTTATATTTTTATCGTCCCTCCTCCCCCAGCCCCCCCCACACACACACATGTAAAGCGACTTTGGGTATTTAGAAAAGCGCTATATAAATCCCAGGTATTATTATTATATATATATATATATATATATATTTATATATCTATACATATACATATACATGTACACATATATATATCGGCCGATAAATGCTTTAAATCCCTATATATATTACATCCCTAATATGTGTATATATATATATATATATATATATAAATATATATATATATATATATATATATATATATATATATATATATATATATATATATATATATATATATATATACACACATATATATAAATATACATATATATATACATATACATATATCCCTATATATATTACATTATTACATCCCTAATATATATATATATATATATATATATATATATATATATATATATATATATATGTATATATATATATATATATATATAAATGGGATGATATATCTATACATATACATATACATATACACATACATATATCGGCCGATAAATGCTTTAAATCCCTATATATATTACATCCCTAATATATACATATATATATATACATATACATATATATATATATATATATATATACATATATATATATACATATACATATATATATACATATACATATATCCCTATATATATTACATCCTTAATATATGTATATATATATATATATATATATATATATATATATATATATATATATATATATATATATATATATATATATATATAAATGGGATGCTATATATATATATATATATATATATATATATATATATATATATATATATATATCATAGAACTGATATATATATATATATATATATATAGTTCTATGATCGACTTTGTAGTTGTGTCATCGGATTTGCGGCCTCATGTTTTGGACACTCGGGTGAAGAGAGGGGCGGAGCTTTCTACCGATCACCACTTGGTGGTGAGTTGGCTGCGATGGTGGGGGAGGATGCCGGACAGACCTGGCAGGCCCAAACGCATTGTGAGGGTTTGCTGGGAACGTCTGGCAGAGTCTCCTGTCAGAGAGAGTTTCAATTCCCACCTCCGGAAGAACTTTGAACATGTCACGAGGGAGGTGCTGGACATTGAGTCCGAGTGGACCATGTTCCGCGCCTCTATTGTCGAGGCGGCTGATTGGAGCTGTGGCTGCAAGGTAGTTGGTGCCTGTCGTGGCGGTAATCCTAGAACCCGTTGGTGGACACCGGCGGTGAGGGATGCCGTCAAGCTGAAGAAGGAGTCCTATCGGGTTCTTTTGGCTCATGGGACTCCTGAGGCAGCGGACAGGTACCGACAGGCCAAGCGGTGTGCGGCTTCAGCGGTCGCGGAGGCAAAAACTCGGACATGGGAGGAGTTCGGGGAAGCCATGGAAAACGACTTCCGGACGGCTTCGAAGCGATTCTGGACCACCATCCGCCGCCTCAGGAAGGGGAAGCAGTGCACTACCAACACCGTGTATGGTGCGGATGGTGTTCTGCTGACCTCGACTGCGGAAGTTGTGGATCGGTGGAGGGAATACTTCGAAGACCTCCTCAATCCCACCAACACGTCTTCCTATGAGGAAGCAGTGCCTGGGGAATCTGTGGTGGGCTCTCCTATTTCTGGGGCTGAGGTTGCTGAGGTAGTTAAAAAGCTCCTCGGTGGCAAGGCCCCGGAGGTGGATGAGATCCGCCCGGAGTTCCTTAAGGCTCTGGATGCTCTGGGGCTGTCTTGGTTGACAAGACTCTGCACCATCGCGTGGACATCGGGGGCAGTACCTTTGGATTGGCAGACCGGGGTGGTGGTCCCTCTCTTTAAAAAGGGGAACCGGAGGGTGTGTTCTAACTATCGTGGGATCACACTCCTCAGCCTTCCCGGTAAGGTCTATTCAGGTGTACTGGAGAGGAAGCTACGCCGGATAGTCGAACCTCGGATTCAGGAGGAACAGTGTGGTTTTCGTCCTGGTCGTAGAACTGTGGACCAGCTCTATACTCTCGGGAGGGTCCTTGAGGGTGCATGGGAGTTTGCCCAACCAGTCTACATGTGCTTTGTGGACTTGGAGAAGGCATTCGATCGTGTCCCTCGGGAAGTCCTGTGGGGAGTGCTCAGAGAATATGGGGTTTCGGACTGTCTGATTGTGGCGGTCCGCTCCCTGTATGATCAGTGTCAGAGCTTGGTTCGCATTGCCGGCAGTAAGTCTGACACGTTTCCGTTGAGGGTTGGACTCCGCCAAGGCTGCCCTTTGTCACCGATTCTGTTCATAACTTTTATGGACAGAATTTCTAGGTGCAGTCAAGGCGTTGAGGGGATTCGGTTTGGTGGCTGCAGGATTAGGTCTCTGCTTTTTGCAGATGATGTGGTCCTGATGGCTTCATCTAGCCAGGATCTTCAGCTCTCACTGGATCGGTTCGCAGCTGAGTGTGAAGCGACTGGGATGAGAATCAGCACCTCCAAGTCCGAGTCCATGGTTCTCGCCCGGAAAAGGGTGGAGTGCCATCTCCGGGTTGGGGAGGAGATCTTGCCCCAAGTGGAGGAGTTCAAGTACCTCGGAGTCTTGTTCACGAGTGAGGGAAGAGTGGATCGTGAGATCGACAGGCGGATCGGTGCGGCGTCTTCAGTAATGCGGACGCTGTATCGATCCGTTGTGGTGAAGAAGGAGCTGAGCCGGAAGGCAAAGCTCTCAATTTACCGGTCGATCTACGTTCCCATCCTCACCTATGGTCATGAGCTTTGGGTTATGACCGAAAGGACAAGATCACGGGTACAAGCGGCCGAAATGAGTTTCCTCCGCCGGGTGGCGGGGCTCTCCCTTAGAGATAGGGTGAGAAGCTCTGTCATCCGGGGGGAGCTCAAAGTAAAGCCGCTGCTCCTCCACATCGAGAGGAGCCAGATGAGGTGGTTCGGGCATCTAGTCAGGATGCCACCCGAGCGCCTCCCTAGGGAGTTGTTTAGGGCACGTCCGACCGGTAGGAGGCCACGAGGAAGACCCAGGACACGTTGGGAAGACTATGTCTCCCGGCTGGCCTGGGAACGCCTCGGGATCCCCCGGGAGGAGCTGGACGAAGTGGCTGGGGAGAGGAAAGTCTGGGCTTCCCTGCTTAGGCTGCTGCCCCCGCGACCCGACCTCGGATAAGCGGAAGAAGATGAATGGATGGATGGATGGATATATATATATATATATATATACATATATATATATATATATATATATATATATATATACATATACATATACATATATATATACATATACATATATCCCTATATATATTACATCCTTAATATATATATATATATATATATATATATATATATATATATATATATATATATATATATATATATATATATATATATATATATATATAAATGGGATGCTATATATATATATTACATCCCTAATATATATATATATACATAAACATATATATATATATTAGGGATGCAATATATATCGGGATTTAAAGCATTTATCGATTGATGTAATATATATATATATATATATATATATATATATATATACATATATATATATATATATATATATATATATATATATATATATATATATATATATATATATATATATATATATATATTAGAGATGTAATATATATAGGGATTTAAAGCATTTATCAGCCGATAATATCGGACTGCCGATATTATCGGCCGATAAATGCTTTAAAATGTAATATCGGAAATTATCGGTATCGGTTTCAAAATGATCGGTATCAGTTTCAAAAAGTAACATTTATGACGTATGATGATAGTCTTTGGTATGTTTCGGCCGGGGTTTGAACTCACGACCTACCGATATCAGGGCGGACAAACTGGATCATATTAGTACAAACGTTTGTACATTGTTTGACTTCTTTGCCTAATATCCGTTCCAGAGTGTCCGGCCGAGTCATACCAAAGACTATAAAAATGGGAGCCATTACCTCCCTGCTTGGCACTCAGCATCAAGGGTTGGAATTGGGGGGTTAAATCACCAAAAATTATTCCCGAGCGCGGCCACCGCTGCTGCTCACTGCTCCCCTCACCTCCCAGGGGGTGGAACAAGGGGATGGGTCAAATGAAGAGGGTAATGTGTGTGTGTGTGTGTGTGACTATCAGTGGTATTTTAACTTTAATTCCACATACTGATATGCTAAAGGTCTTAAGTGTTGTGCGTGCATACAAATGTTCTAAGTTAGATTTTTCCTAAGGTTATATATTTTCTTATTTGTTGAGAAGAATTGTTGTCCCCATCACAGAGTGAGGGTCCCCACTTCGTGACTGTGCGTGTACAACTTTTGGTCCCCACAATGTAATAAATGCAAACACACACCGGCAAACACAATCTTTACTTCTCCACACACAATGAGAGAAGAAGAAAAAAACAACACACAGCCATGCTTCAACTGTCATATAAACACACTCCAGAGAACACACACTGTCTTTCCACTGCCGGTGCCCTCAGAGGCCAACCCCCTCCACCAAGCACACACACACACACACACACACACACACACACACACACACACACACACACACACACACACACACACGCTGTACAATATTTCATCTAAAAACACACAAATACAGGTAAAAAAACACTCTGCATGCAAGCTCACATTGCCAGAAGTCTTCTTTTTTTTTTTAATCTGACACCCTGACTTTAAAACTTGTGTCTCAATCCGACCGTGTCATGTACGTTTATGGCTGTCATCTGTGTTGGCCTCAGCTCAGGCAAACACAGCTGGGCTCCTCGTTTTCTATTCCCTGCCTATTTCTGGCTTTTATTCTGACATCTTACTCGCCCTGTCATAATAACATGTTCATCTCGACTTTTGTTTCACTGGTTTTTTTTCCCCCATCGACGCCGTTGTCCCGTGCGACGACAACACAACACGGTGAGCAATAAAGCCGTGTCTACACTAAGTCCTTTAACCCCTTAAACCAGGGGTCGGCAACCTTTACCACTCAAAGAGCCATTTTGACCCGTTTTACAAATTAAAGAAATCAATGGGAGCCACAAAACTCTTTTGAAATTTAAAATGAAATAACACTGCATATAAAGTTTTTTTTTGCTTTGTGCTATGTATAAACAAAGTATTATGGGTTACATTTATGAAATCAATGAACGACTGCAGAGAAAATGAAATAACATTTCTGCATGCAACAAAACGTTTTTAACTCCCATGAAATGAGTGTGTTGAAAAACGTATTCGGGTGTTACCATTTAGTGGTCAATTGTATGGAATATGTACTGTACTGTGCAATCTACTAATAATTAGCCCGGAAGAGTTTGGGCTGCAAGGGATTCTGGGTATTTGTCCTGTTGTGTTTATGTTGTGTTAAGGTGCGGATGTTCTCCCGAAATGTGTTTGTCATTCTTGTTTGGTGTGGGTTCACAGTGTGGCGCATATTTGTAACAGTGTTAAAGTTGTTTATATCGCCACCCTCAGTATGACCTGTATGAGTGTTGATCAAGTATGCCTTGCAGTCAAGCCGCATACAACTTTTGACTGGGACGGCACGCAGTTAGTATGGTGAAAAAGCGGACGCGGGCGCAACGACAGGTCGTAGAGGACTCTAAAGGCAGAGCCATCATGGCACACCCTCAATATCGTTGTACGGGTGAAAATCTGAGAATGGTTGCCCCGGGAGATTTTCGGGAGAGGCACTGAAATTCGGGAGCCTTCCGGAAAAATTGTGAGGGTTGGCAGGTATGCAGCTGAGCCGCATCAGACTGATCAAAGAGCCGCGGGTTGCTGACCCCTGCCTTAAACGAATAATTATTTAACCTAAGCCCCGTTTCAGCCACACTAACTAGAGATGTTCGATAATGGCTTTTTTGCCGATATTCCGATATTGTCCAACTCTTAATTATATCAACCGATACCGATATATACAGTCGTGGAATTAACACATTAATATGCCTAATTTTGTTGTGATGGATGCATTAAACAATGTAACAAGGTTTTTCAAAATAAATCAACTCAAGTTATGGAAATTAATTGGGATGTCCGATAATGGCTTTTTGCCGATATCCGATATTCCGATATTGTCCAACTCTTTAATTACCGATACCGATATCAACAGATATATGCAGTCGTGGAATTAACACATTATTATGCCTAATTTGGACAACCAGGTATGGTGAAGATAAGGTACTTTAAAAAAAAAATTAATACAATAAGATAAATAAATTAAAAACATTTTCTTGAATAAAAAAAGAAAGTAAAACAATATAAAAACAGTTACATAGAAACTAGTAATTAATGAAAATGAGTAAAATTAACTGTTAAAGGTTAGTACTATTAGTGGACCAGCAGCACGCACAATCATGTGTGCTTACGGACTGTATCCCTTGCAGACTGTATTGATATATATTGATATATAATGTAGGAACCAGAATATTAATAACAGAAAGAAACAACCCTTTTGTGTGAATGAGTGTAAATGGGGGAGGGAGGTTTTTTGGGTTGGTATCTTGTGTTTTTTATGTTGATTTAATAAAAAAAAAAAAAAAAAAAAAAAAAAAAAAAAAAAAAAAAACGATACCGATAATAAAGAAAACGATACCGATCATTTTCGATATTACATTTTAACGCATTTATCGACCGATAATATCGGACATCCCTAAAAAAAAATGCCAACATGGCACTGCCATATTTATTATTGAAGTCACAAAGTGCATTATTTTTTTTTTAACATGCCTCAAAACAGCAGCTTGGAATTTGGGACATGCTCTCCCTGAGAGAGCATGAGGGGGTTGAGGTGGGCGGGGGTAGCAGGGGGGTGTATATTGTAGCGTCCCGGAAGAGTTAGTGCTGCAAGGGGTTCTGGGTATTTGTTCTGTTGTGTTTATGTTGTGTTACGGTGCGGATGTTCTCCCGAAATGTGTTTGTCATTCTTGTTTGGTGTGGGTTCACAGTGTGGCGCATATTTGTAACAGTGTTAAAGTTGTTTATACGGCCACCCTCGGTGGGACCTGTATGGCTGTTGACCAAGTATGCCTTGCATTCACTTGTGTGTGTGAAAAGCCGTAGATATTATGTGATTGGGCCGGCACACAAAAGCTCTGCCTTTAAGGTTTATTGGCGCTCTGTACTTCTCCTTACGTCCGTGTACACAGCGGCGTTTTAAAAAGTCATAAATGTAACTTTTTGAATTAATAATTTACGATATTACATTCTCAAGCATTTATCAGCCGATAATATCGGCAGTCCGATATTATCGGACATCTCTAACACTAACCCATCGTTTAAGGTCCCCCTCCTTGGGTAATTCTTTTACACGGGTAATTGCACCGTGTATTTCTTGAATCTCCGGCTCTTAGCTTTGTATGGACTCATTGATCGTTTACCAACTGAGTTCGGAGAGGAAGTGATGTCAGAAAGAACGCGCCACAGCCAGCTTCATAACAACCGTAGCTAACCACTGGAAATATGGCAACGAGTCATCCAGACATGCCCGTGTTTCTCCTTCTTCTACATGTACAGACGCTTGTGGAAATCACACATGAACACCTTAAGAGAAAGCGATTGCAGCTATTTGGGATACAACACTTCTCAGACGGCAAGAAAACTTTCCAATGTCCGGGTCAGCTGTGATTCTACTTAGCGGAAAAACTTTGTCCATTTGTCGAAGGGGAGACAACGAGAATGCGTGCTCCCGTGGACGTGATAAAAGAGGTAGCGTGTGGCTTTGTATTACCTAGCCGTCGAGGGAAAACTACGGAAAACGGCGAATGCTTTTGGACTGGGAAAGCAGACCGTATCAGTTATTGTCCGCCATGTATGTCACCGACTCAACGTCTAGGTTCAGAGTATATAAAGTCACCAAAAAGGAATGGACAATGAAGGTGAAGGCAAAAGAGTGAGGAGTGTCCTGACCAGATATCTACATCCCTAGATTGATTGATGTCAAATGTTCTTTATCACATTGTTTACTTTCACATGTCCAATAAAGATTTGATTAATTTACGATGTCTCAGGTGTGATTCACTACAATAGGGCCCCACAGCACACTGGATTCCAGTTAATTGAAATACCACATCCCTGGACATTGTTCAGATAAGTTACATTTAAGAACTTGCACACAAAGCAACACTGGAGGCGACTATGACGTGCACATTTTCCGCGCATGCGTACTAGGTAGAGTTGTGCCGGCGGGCGGAGGGGGCGAGGGGGTCTTAAACGACCATTGTGTGTGTGTGAACAAGGATAAGGTTAGGTGGGATTTTCCCTGGATAACCTTAGTGTAGAAGAGGCCTAAACCTCATCCAACAGAGCCAAAGGCCTCGCAATGACTTGCTTGGGTACTCATTTATAGAAATAGACCCCCCCTAGCCCCAGTTGATCTGCCGTTTCACAGATTCGGTGACCACAGATGAGGCGCTAGCTGTCCAAAGTCAGGACCCAGGGTGGACCACTCATCTGTGCATCAGTTGGGGACATTTCTGCTCTGCTGACCTGTCTCCACTCAAGATGATCTCCTGCTGGCCCCACTATGGACTGGACTCTCAGACTATTATGTTGGAACTAGTATGGACTGGACTCTCACTATTATGTTAGATCAACTATGGACTGGACTCTCACTATTATGTTAGATCTACTATGGACTGGACTCTCACTATTATGTTAGATCCACTATGGACTGGACTCTCACTATTATGTTGGATCCACTATGGACTGGGCTCTCACTATTATGCTAGATCCACTATGGACTGAACTCTCAGACTATTATGTTGGAACTAGTATGGACTGGACTCTCACTATTATGTTAGATCTACTATGGACTGGACTCTCACTATTATGTTAGATCTACTATGGACTGGACTCTCACTATCATGTTGATCCACTATGGACTGGACTCTCACTATTATGTTAGATCCACTATGGACTGAACTCTCAGACTATTATGTTGGAACTAGTATGGACTGGACTCTCACTATTATGTTAGATCTACTATGGACTGGACTCTCACTATTATGTTAGATCCACTATGGACTGGACTCTCAGACTATTATGTTGGAACTAGTATGGACTGGACTCTCACTATTATGTTAGATCTACTATGGACTGGACTCTCACTATTATGTTGATCCACTATGGACTGGACTCTCACTATTATGTTAGATCCACTATGGACTGAACTCTCAGACTATTATGTTGGAACTAGTATGGACTGGACTCTCACTATTATGTTAGATCTACTATGGACTGGACTCTCACTATTATGTTGGATCCACTATGGACTGGACTCTCACTATTATGCTAGATCTACTATGGACTGGACTCTCACTATTATGTTGATCCACTATGGACTGGACTCTCACTATTATGTTAGATCCACTATGGACTGAACTCTCAGACTATTATGTTGGAACTAGTATGGACTGGACTCTCACTATTATGTTAGATCTACTATGGACTGGACTCTCACTATTATGTTAGATCTACTATGGACTGGACTCTCACTATTATGTTGATCCACTATGGACTGGACTCTCACTATTATGTTAGATCCACTATGGACTGAACTCTCAGACTATTATGTTGGAACTAGTATGGACTGGACTCTCACTATTATGTTAGATCTACTATGGACTGGACTCTCACTATTATGTTGGATCCACTATGGACTGGACTCTCACTATTATGCTAGATCCACTATGGACTGAACTCTCAGACTATTATGTTGGAACTAGTATGGACTGGACTCTCACTATTATGTTAGATCTACTATGGACTGGACTCTCACTATTATGTTGGATCCACTATGGACTGGACTCTCACATTATTATGTTAGATCCACTATGGACTGGACTCTCACACTATTATGTTAGATCCACTATGGACTGGACTCTCACTATTATGTTAGATCCACCATGGACTGGACTCTCACTATTATGTTAGATCCACTATGGACTGGACTCTCACACTATTATGTTAGATCCACTATGGACTGGACTCTCACTATTATGTTAGATCCACTATGGACTGGACTCTCACACTATTATGTTAGATCCACTATGGACTGGACTCTCACATTATTATGTTAGATCCACTATGGACTGGACTCTCACACTATTATGTTAGATCCACTATGGACTGGACTCTCACTATTATGTTAGATCCACTATGGACTGGACTCTCACTATTATGTTAGATCCACTATGGACTGGACTCTCACTATTATGTTGGATCCACTATGGACTGGACTCTCACATTATTATGTTAGATCCACTATGGACTGGACTCTCACTATTATGTTAGATCCACTGTGGACTGGACTCTCACTATTATGTTAGATCCACTATGGACTGGACTCTCACTATTATGTTAGATCCACTATGGACTGGACTCTCACTATTATGTTAGATCCACTATGGACTGGACTCTCACACTATTATGTTAGATCCACTATGGACTGGACTCTCACTATTATGTTAGATCCACTATGGACTGGACTCTCACAATATTATGCTAGATCCACTATGGACTGGACTCTCACTATTATGTTAGATCCACTATGGACTGCTCTCACTATTATGTTAGATCCACTATGGACTGGACTCTCAGACTATTATGTTGGAACTAGTATGGACTGGACTCTCACTATTATGTTAGATCTACTGTGGACTGGACTCTCACTATTATGTTAGATCCACTATGGACTGGACTCTCACTATTATGTTAGATCCACTATGGACTGGACTCTCACTATTATGTTAGATCCACTATGGACTGGACTCTCACACTATTATGTTAGATCCACTATGGACTGGACTCTCACTATTATGTTAGATCCACTATGGACTGGACTCTCACAATATTATGTTAGATCCACTATGGACTGGACTCTCACTATTATGTTAGATCCACTATGGACTGGACTTTCACTATTATGTTAGATCCACTATGGACTGGACTCTCACTATTATGCTAGATCCACTATGGACTGGACTCTCACTATTATGTTAGATCCACTATGGACTGGACTCTCACACTATTATGTTAGATCCACTATGGACTGGACTCTCACACTATTATGCTAGATCCACTATGGACTGGACTCTCACACTATTATGCTAGATCCACTATGGACTGGACTCTCACAATATTATGCTAGATCCACTATGGACTGGACTCTCACAATATTATGTTACATCCACTCTCACACTATTATGTTAGATCCACTATGGACTGGACTCTCACACTATTATGCTAGATCCACTATGGACTGGACTCTCACAATATTATGTTAGATTCACTATGAACTGGACTCTCACACTATTATGTTAGATCCACTATGGACTGGACTCTCACACTATTATGTTAGATCCACTATGAACTAGACTCTCACAATATTATGCTAGATCCACTATGGACTGGACTCTCACAATATTATGCTAGATCCACTCGACGCCCATTTCACCGGTCGCCGAGGATGTCGTTGTGGCTTGTGCAGCCCTTTGAGACACTCGTGATTTAGGGCTATATAAATAAACATTGATTGATTGATTGATTGATCGACATTTGCCTTGTTATTGCGCGTGTAAATTCATAATTTCTTCCCAAATCGTTAAAACAACAGGAGCCTTCGGGGGGTAAGAGTGTGCATAAAGGAGATCTCTGAATTACATGGGAACGATCAAGGCACTCGGCCAACTGGGGATTGAACCCACGACCCGACGGGGGTAGCGCATGAAGGCATACTCAGTGAACCGCTGGCCTTTTAATAGCCTCAAAATGAGTTAAACGATGGAAAAATGCCCCCCAGGCCCCAAAAAGACGTAATGGGATTGTAACTACAAGCCTGTGTGTGTGTGTGTGTGTGTGTGTGTGTGTGTGTGTGTGTGTCACTAAAAGTATAATTATAAAGTCCCACTCTAAGGATTTTAGGCTGGTTATGATTTCCCCCGGTGAGCGGTTTCCTCAGTACACTCATGTCCACAAATACACCCACAGCTTTGTCCGGGGGTCACCAAACAGAACTGCACCAGTAGAGCAGCTTTGACTGTGACAAATGTTGTTTTACAAGCCCTAAGTAGACGCTAATCCCTTTAGTGGAAGGCTACTGTGCATATTTAACACTTAATGCTTTTTTTTGGGGGGGGGGGCCTTATAATTAGGTAATAAACATTTCCAGGCTGGAATGGCGCAACCTGCGTCCAGACCCAACATAGAGACCAACCTCCCGAGATGAAAAGTTAACAGGGAAACCAAAGTCAACGGATCGGGACACGTACCAAAACTCTGCAATATAATGGTAGGGTATTTACGAACCCATCTACTTGCGAACTTTTCAATTTACTAACTTTTAGATTAGCATTTATTTATTTTGCAAATAATCATTAACTTAGAATTTAATGGCAGCAACACATTGCAAAAAAGCTGGCACAGGTGCATTTTTACTACTGTGTTATCAGTCCATCTTAGATGAGATCGGGCCCAGCGAAGCCGTCGGAGTTTCTGGGTGTTGTTGATAAATGGCTTTCGCTTTGCATAGGAGAGTTTTAGCTTGGACTTACAGGCTCCAGTACTCTGGAACGCCCTCCCGGTAACAGTTAGAGATGCTACCTCAGTAGAAGCATTTAAGTCCCATCATAAAACTCATTTATCTTATTGTAATAGTTTTTTTAAAAAGTACCTTATCTTCACCATACCTGGTTGTCCAACTCTTAATTACCGATTCCGATATCAACCGATACCGATATATACAGTCGTGGAATTAACACATTATTATGGCTAATTTTGTTGTGATGCCCCGCTGGATGCATTAAACAATGTAACAAGGTTTTCCAAAATAAATCAACTCAAGTTATGGAAAAAAAAAAGGCCAAAATAGCACTGCCATATTTATTATTGAAGTCACAAAGTGCATTATTTTTTTTTAACATTCCTCAAAACAGCAGCTTGGAATTTGGGACATGCTCTCCCTGAGAGAGCATGAGGAGGTTGAGATGGGCGGGGTTGGGGAGGCGGAGTTGAGGTAGGGGGTAGCGGGGGGTGTATATTGCAGCGTTGCGGAGGAGTTAGTGCTGCAAGGGGTTCTGGGTATTTGTCCTGTTCTTGTTTGGTGTGGGTTCACAGTGTGGCGCATATTTGTAACAGTGTTGAAGTTGTTTATACGGCCACCCTCAGTGTGACCTGTATGGCTGTTGACCAAGTATGAAGTGCATTCACTTGTGTGTGTGAAAAGCCGTAGATATTATGTGATTGGGCCGGCACGCAAAGGCAGTGCCTTTAAGGTTTATTGGCGCTCTGTACTTCTCCCTACGTCCGTGTACACAGCGGCGTTTTAAAAAGTCATACATTTTCCTTTTTGGAACCGATACCGATAATTTCGGATATTACATTTTAAAGCATTTATCGGCCGCTAATATCATAAGTCCGATATTATCGGACATCTCTTGCAGTTTGTCTAATCCCTCGCCTAAAGCGTGAGTGAAGAATGCGTAAAGAATGCACTACCTACCTGATAAAACCTGATAAGTCCGACAGAGAAAGAGATGATACAGTATTATCTGCTCAAAGATGCTACCTGGTGTTTTTTTTTTTTTATCACACTGCAACTCGTCCTGGACAAATGAACCAAATCCCACTCCTTAACGCTTCTGTCACTTGCAGGATTCTCACAGGAATGAGGCCAAAACACAACCTTAACTACTGCGTTTTTTTTTGTTTAAAGACAACTGTTTTGTTTATGGCTCACTGGGAAAGACAATGTATGAAACTATACTGAACAACTTTTAATCCAACTTTTTTTTTACTGGGATTTTCAAATAGACAGAAAAAAGTGCAAGTCGAAACAGTACAATTTTAAAGTCAGTAAATTATTCACACCCTTTCCCTTAAAACCCAAACCACCCACCCACCCACCCTCCCACCCCACTCAGGTCACACAAACAAGAGGCATGTGGCACAATCATATAACAAGTAAGACGACAAAGACAGACACGTTCTCACACACACACACACACACACATACACACACACATATGAGGCCAGAGACAGACAAACAGGCTGAAAGGAGAGAGAGAAAAAAAAATAAAAAATAAAAAAATAAATAAAATAAAAATAAAAATAAAAATAAAAATAAAAATAAAAATAAAAATAAAAATAAAAATAAAAATAAAAATAAAAATAAAAATAATAATAATAAATAAAAGGGACATTATTCCTCATCTGCGTCTGGGTATAAGTCAAGAGAGTTGACATACAGCAAGAAAGGACTACATACTGAACAACTTTTAAGCCAATTTAAGATGATTGAGAGTAGTGATGTATTACAGGAGATTTGTGCACATGCATTACCTCATTGGCTATGTGTTTTTCTATTATACCATCAGGTTTTTGGCTCAGAAAGTGAGAATCTAATGTGGGGGAAGTGTCACGTCGTTCCTCCCGAGGTCTTAAACTCCGGAATTTACTGTGGACAAAGTCTAAAAGGCTTGAGCTGCAATCAGCTAATGGACTGTGTGTGTGTTTGTTAATGGTCTGATGACACAGCGACTGACATCAGGATCGCACGCACACACAAATACTCACACAGTAAATGTACTTTTATAGTGAATATTACATAAACCTCTGAGGATGTGTGTAAGGCAGGGGTTATTAACCTTTTTCACCTTGGGGCCCAGACTTTTCCACTACAGAGAAGCCCCGGGCCTCGCTCGAATATTAACACTGAATTAGAAACTTTACTCCTGATTTTAACCCTAATGATATTTACACCTAACCTACTTACGGTTTACAAGCTCGAAAAATGATATGAAGGCATGTGTTCATCACAAATATTATCAAGGCTTCAGTCAGGCCGATTACCAAAATAAAAGCGAATCTAATATACTGCTAAAGAAGGGATAATAAATGTATGCACAAGTACAAAGTGCTAAAATTAACCTTGGTCATAATTTTTGCGCTAAGGAAACTTCTGTATGACTTTAGCTCCAATTTCTATATTAAAGTTAAAGTACCCATGATTGTCACACACACACTAGGTGTGGCGAAATGATTCTCTGCATTTGACCCATCACCCTTGATCACCCCCTGGGAGGTGAGGGGAGCAGTGAGCAGCAGGGGTGGCCGTGCCTGGGAATAATTTTTGGTGATTTAACCCCCAATTCCAACCCTTGATGCTGAGTGCCAAGCAGGGAGGTAATGGCTCCCATTTTTATAGTGTCATTACTGCCACAAGTGGTGGAAAAGTGTTTTACAACTGAGCATACGGACCATAGCTGAGAAACAGATATGTCTAGGCCAGGGGTCGGCAACCTTTACCAGTCAAAGAGCCATTTTGACCAGTTTCACAAATTATAGAAAACAATGGGAGCCGCAAAAATTTTTGAAATTTTAAATGAAATAACACTGTATATATAAATTTTTTTTTGCTTTGTGCTATGTATAAACCAGGGGTCTTAGACACGCTGCCCACACCTTTATATGGAGGGGGAGGGGGGGGGGGGGGGGGGGGGAGCAGGCTTGGGGTGGGGGCGGGGTTTGGTGGTAGCAGGGGTGCATAACGTAGCCTGGAAGAGTCAGGGCTGCATGGGATTCTGGGTATTTGTTCTGTTGTGTTTATGTTGTGTTAAGGTGCAGATGTTCTCCCGAAATGTGTTTGTCATTCTTGTTTGGTTTTGGTTCAAAGTGTGGCGCATTATTAGTAAGAGTGTTAAAGTTGTTTTATATGATCACCGTCAGTGTAACCTGTGTGGCTGTTGACCAAGTATGCCTTGCTGTCAAGTACGTGTGCAAGCAGAAGATGTATATTGTATAACAAGTGTTGGGCTTGCACGCTGTTAATACAGATTGTAGAGGGCGCCAAATGTTGTACCATCACGGCACGCCCTTAATTTAGCTTTAAGGGTGAAAATCGGTGAATATTAATCCCGGGACTTTTCTGCGAGAGGCACTAAAATCCGGAAGTCTCACGGGACAATTGGGGGGTTCAGCAAGTAAGCTGCTGAGCCGCATCAGAGTGATCAAAGAGCCGCATGCGGCTCCGGAGCCGCGGGTTGCCGACCCCTGGTCTAGGCCAACTTCTAGGGCAGGGGTCGGCAACCCAAAATGTTGAAAGAGCCATATTGGACCAAAAATACAAAAAAAAAAATCTGTCTGGAGCCGCAAAAAATTAAAAGCCTTTTATAAGTGATATAATGAAGTCAACACATGCTATGAGTGTCTATATCAGCTATATTAGCCTACTATCAAAATGACTATTGTTTGTTGACAGAAATGTTAAAATGTATTAATGTATATATATATATATATATATATATATATATATATATATATATATATATATATATATATATTACCCACATATATATATATATATATATATATATATATATATATATATATATATATATATATATATATATATATATATATATATATATATATATATATATATATTTATTTTTATTTTTTATTTTTTATTTTTTTTAAATGTATTTATTTATATATTTTTTATTTTTTTATTTTATAAACAGCTCGGTCTTCAGAATCCGACCGTAAGAAAAACACTGAGGTAACATTTTTACATTTACAGTAATACACTGTGAAAACAGCAACCATATTTTTTTATGCAAAAACCCCTAAAAAAACCTGCCAGCTCAATCACCAGAATTTTACAGTAAAATAGAGTGTCACCATTTTACTGTAAATTTTATGGTACAATTCTGCCATTTTTTTTTACCACAAAATCCACACTTTTTTTTTCTTACACTGTAGCTAAAATATACATTTACTAATCAAATGCATAGGTAATTGTGTGACAATATCATGCGGCTAATCCTTATAAATGTATGTTTCTTTTATTAATGTTACAAGCGGCCAGCCCTCTGAAGCAGCCAAAAATGCAACAAGTTCCTCGATGAAAACGAGTTTGTCACCCCTGTTCTAAATCAATATTTGCACATCTAAAAATTAACAGGACTTTTAAGCTAGAAATAAGTCCTTTATTCTGAAAACAAGCATTATTTAAGTTGCAACTCTTAAATTAAGCATCTTCAGGATGTTGCAGAATCCTTAAAGGGGAACATTATCACAATTTCAGAATGGTTAAACCCATTAAAAATCAGTTCCCAGTGGCTTATTATATTTTTCGAAGTTTTTTTCAAAATTTTACCCATCACGCAATATCCCTAAAAAAAGCTTCAAAGTGCCTGATTTTAACCACCCGTCCATTTTCCTGTGACGTCACATAGTGAAGCCAACACAAACAAACATGGCGGAAAGAACAGCAAGCTATAGCGACATTAGCTCGGATTCAGACTCGGATTTCAGCGACTTAAGCGATTCAACAGATTACGCATGTATTGAAACGGATGGTTGTAGTGTGGAGGCAGGTAGCGAAAACGAAATTGAAGAAGAAACTGAAGCTATTGAGCCATATCGGTTTGAAGCGTATGCAAGCGAAACCGACGAAAACGACACGACAGCCAGCGACACGGGAGAAAGCGAGGACGAATTCGGCGATCGCCTTCTAACCAACGATTGGTATGTGTTTGTTTGGCATTAAAGGAAACTAACAACTATGAACTAGGTTTATAGCATATGAAATACATTTGGCAACAACATGCACTTTGAGAGTGCAGATAGCCCAATTTTCATCAATTAATATATTCTGTAGACATACCCTCATCCGCGCTCTTTTCCTGAAAGCTGATCTGTCCAGTTTTGGAGTTGATGTCAGCAGGCCAGCTAGGGTTGATAGGGGGTTTAGCTCGCTCGTCTGCGGGAACAAACTGCCGCCATAGCTTGCCGTGCTAGCGAGGTCCTTTGTCCCTGAATTGCTCACACACTCCGGCAGATTCAATGGGGGTCTGGCGGCAGATTTCTTTGACTTTATCGTTGGAAATGCATCTGCTTTGAGTGTCGCAGGATATCCACACATTCTTGCCATCTCTGTCGTAGCATAGCTTTCGTCGGTAAAGTGTGCGGAACAAACGTCCAATTTCTTGCCACTTTCGCATCTTTGGGCCACTGGTGCAACTTGAATCCGTCCCTGTTCGTGTTGTTACACCCTCTGACAACACACCGACGAGGCATGATGTCTCCAAGGTACGGAAAACAGTCGAAAAAGCGGAAAATAACAGAGCTGATTTGACTCGGTGTTTGAGAAAATGGCGGATTGCTTCCCGAGAGCGAATATTAGAAAGGCGTTTAATTCGCCAAAATTCACCCATTTAGAGTTCGGAAATCGGTTAAAAAAATATATGGTCTTTTTTCTGCAACATCAAGGTATATATTGACGCTTACATAGGTCTGGTGATAATGTTCCCCTTTAAACAAGATTTTCTATGCTTGGAAAACCAAATTATCTTATTTGAATAGTTATTTTCTCAAATTTAAGATTTTTATAAATTATAATGTACAAAATATTGTTATTTTTCATGCTAAAATTTGGGTTATGATGAAAAGTCAATGACTAAAAAATAAGTAAATGGCTCCTTAAACTGGGGACATTTCTCGAAAAATGCTTTTACATCTTGGCAAGCGGCACAAGATTTGCATTGTGCTTCGGTGTGTCTGCCTCTAAATTAGTCATCAACTAACCTGTGCACCTCCTAGATCTTTGAAATGAGCAGGAGTGCATATGGCATGTTCACCTACTAAGAACAGGTGTGTGTGTGTGTGTCCATATTGGCCATGTCGTGAGCCCTCGGGTCCTCCGTCAGTCAGCCAGCGAGGACCACTAAATTATTCAAACGTCTGTGACGTTCCCTTTTGTGAGTATGTGTGTGGACAGAGTAATAAAATAGTAAAACATCCTCCATCTCCTCTCATCTCATCTCATCACACATGCACACACGCACACACACTTTAGGTCAGTTCATTTGGACTAAACTACCGTATTCTTCGGACTATAAGGCGCACTTAAAATCCTTTCGTTTTCTCAAAACTCGACAGTGCGCCTTATTACCTAATGTACGGAATAATTCTGGTTGAGCTTACCGACTTCGAAGCTGTTTTATTTGGTACATGTTGTGATGATAAGTGTGACCAGTAGATAGCAGTCACACATAAGAGATACGTGTAGACTGCAATATGACTCGAGTAAACACCGAAAATGTTAATAGTTCCATTGAAAATATAGAACATTACTACACAAGGCGCTCAAAAATCTATCAAAATATTTTAGTACGACTTTGTCGGCGCATTAAACATACGAGTATTATTATGGCGTGTGTATAAGGTAAGACGTTATCTGGCGTTTTGTTTCGCAATATTATGCAAAAGCAACTTTTCTTACCTTCTGGTACCTGCTGATCTGTATTTGGGATCTGCATAAATCCTGAAAAATTGTGCGCGTCTGCCTTTGTAGTCCGTGCCGACACTGTAGTCGATAAGCTTTCTCTCTATCTTCTTATTACGGGACATTCATCCTCCGCTGTTGCCATTTCTAATATAAAGTAGTGTAAAGTTCTTACTTATATCTGTCAGTAAACTCGCCATGAAAGCGCTAAAACATACCGGTGTAGTGAATATTAATTATTCACCCAAGGAACTTTAGTTATTAGTGAGTTCTGGTCGGACTGCTTCTTTGCTATCACTTTTACCATCATATTTGTACATATCGTATTTGCTGATGTTGCTTTATTGTTGTTGTTGTTATTGCTGTGTTTGCTGTTGTTGTTTTTGTCTCTCTGTCTTATCCCCCTCTTGTCCCCACAATTTCCCCCTCTGTCTTCCTTTTTTTCTCTTTCTATCCCCTCCTGCTCCGGCCCGGCTGCACCAAATGATAATGTAAATACATTTAATAAAGTCAAATACAAATAAGGCAACAAGAGAAGTATCCTACACTTCTCTTTTGTAAAGTAAATCTGAACAGTCGATATGGACATCTACATCAACTATATGATTTGCCTGAGAAGCTGGACAGGACAAAAAAAAAAAAAAAAAAAAAAAAAAAAAAAAAAGGAAGCGCTAAAACATACCGGTGTAGTGAGTTTACATTATTCACCCAAGGAACTTTAGTTACTGGAGAGTTCCGGTCGGACGTTTTTTTCACGGGACACATTTCCAGCCTTGTTGTTGTTTCCGGATGAGGAGATGCTGCTCCGTTATTGATTGAAGTAAAGTCTGAATGTCATTAAAACAGTTAGCTCCATCTTTTGACACTCCCGTCCTTGCACGCTACACCGCTACAACAAAGATGACGGGGGAGAAGACGCTGCTGAAGGTGAGCCACGTAAATAAGACCGCCTAAAAAACGGCGCATCCTGACTGTCAGAAAGCGGCTTGAAGATGATCTGTAAAAGATCATCTATGCTACATTTTGACCAAAAAAAACCACCATTATATGTTATGAAGAACAGTGTTTGTCAACCTTTTTTGAGGCAAGGCACATTTTTTCATAAAAAAAATCCGGAGGTACACCACCAGCAGAAAACTTTAAAAAATGTAACTCCACCAAGTCGTCGTGCCTTATTTTGAGTGTGTTGGCGTCTTCCTGCGTGTAGTGCTTTAGTTCTTGTCTTGCGCTGTTATTTTGGTGGCCCTTCCTGTTTTGTCTGTGTTTTCCTGTAGCAGCTTCATGTCTTCCTTTGAGCGCCACTCCCCGCACCTGCTTTGTGCTGTTGCTATCCTTCTTAGCGAGGACATTGTTGCTTGTCACGTCCCGTACGGATGTACTATGTGGAAGTCGTAAGTTTTTGCTGTCGTCCAGCATTCTGTCTCTGTTTACTTTGTAGCCAGTTCAGTTTGACTTTCGTTTTGCATAGCCTTTTCCTTTCCCTTTCGTTCATTTTGGGTTTAAGCATTTACATACCTTTTTACCTGCACGCCGCCTCCCGCTGTGGTCTGCATATCGGGATCACAACAAACCGTCCTCGTCTCACCCGACACATTCCGACTTTTACAAAGCAATTAACGACCTACCGACATGGAGTACTACGTGGTTACCCTGCCGAGTTTTACACAGCACAGACACTAAGCAACGGCACATTATTGGCAGATTACAATTATTGATTAGCAAAAAATATTTTTGGGATACATTAGGTGAAGTTGCATAATTTCTCACGGCACACCAGGCAATATCTCACGGTACTAGTGGTTGAAAAACACTGATGTAGACCACAAGAAAGTGTTTTACATTTAGAAAAGAGAAAAAATTACTCTGTGGGGAGGCGTGGCCGGCAGTCCAACAGCGAGGCAGGGCACACCGGAGCCCGCTCCAAGATGGCGGCGAGGAGGCGTGGCCGGCGGACCCGCGTCGAAATGGACTGCAGGTGCGTGGATCGCGCAGCTGGGCAAAATTAAGTAATCCCCTCTCAGTGTGTAAAAGGGCGACAGCCGAGAACGACGGGAAGGGAGAGTTGGAGAGCCAGCAGTGCACGAAGAGCGGAAGCGACAGAGAGCAAGACGCAGAAGACGACGACGTGGGCGGCTGAAAAGCGACCAAAGTGCGAGCAGGAAGAGGAAGGAGCTGAAAAGCGACCCGACCAGAGACTGCGTACCGTATTTTTCAGACTATAAGTCGCAGTTTTTTTCATAGTGCGACTTATATGTTTTTTTTCTTTTTTATTATGCATTTTCGGCAGGTGCGACTTATACTCCGGTGCGACTTATACTCCGAAAAATACGGTATTTATTGAAAAATAAAGAAAGTCAAACCTGCTCGACGACAATGTCCTTCCTTGGCATACTTGCCAACCTTGAGACCTCCGATTTCGGGAGGTGGTCTCATATATATAAGAAGATATATAAGAAATACTTTACTTTCAGTGAATTCTAGCTATATATATGTATATATATATATATTTTATTACATATATATATATATATATACATATATATATATATATATATATATATATATATATATATATATATATATATATATATATATATATATATATATATATATATATATATATATATATATAAATAAATAAAAGAAATACTTGAATTTCAGTGTTCATTTATTTACACATTTACACACACATAACACTCATCTACTCATTGTTGAGTTAAGGGTTGAATTGTCCATCCTTGTTCTATTCTCTGTCCCTATTTCAGAACACACACGTTATACAAATATACATTATAAAATCAATTAGAAAACGGGAGCTCTAATTTGGGAGTCTGAATTAGGATCAGAAGTTCCTATATAAACATTGCGCACTCACGTCGCCTTTTGTGCACTGGATTCATTCACAAATACAAACTACAACTCACAAACACTTTGGAGTTAGGCTCCACCATCAGAATGTGTACTTAAACTTATACAGATCACATGGATATTATTCAGTGAGTTGATTCACCAAAACTAACCTGTTATACAGGAGGAAAAAGCACACAGGACGTTTCAATCGTTCACAGACTGGTCGCTCTCATCAGAATGACAAGACACTTCCGGTCTGCAGGTGATAGCATTCAATTGGGAAGAAACGCCCTACTGCCCCCTACTGACCAATGTGAATACTGATAAATCTGTAATGACAGCTCCAAAAACGAATTCAAACCACAAAATAAAATAAACAAATCAACACAAAAATGTGACACATTATGGGTGGGTCACATATGCATGTACAGTAGATGGCAGTATTGTCCTGTTTAAAAGTGTCACAACATTGCTGTTTACGGCAGACGAACTGCTTTACGGTAGACGAAAACTTGACTGCTGTTGTTGTGTGTTGTTACCGCGCTGAGAGGACGTTAATGAAACTGCCTAACAATAAACACACATAAGAAACCAAGAATTCGCCCTCGATCATTAGCTGTTTATATGGTGGGAAAGCGGACGTGTGAACAGGCTGTCAACACGTCACTCAGGTCCGCATGGAGCTGGAGGGGGCGTGGCTTACAGCTCCGCCTGAATTTCGGGAGATTTTCGGGAGAAAATTTGTCCCGGGAGGTTTTCGGGAGAGGCGCTGAATTTCGGGAGTCTCCCGGAAAATCCGGGAGGGTTGGCAAGTATGTTCCTTGGTGGTCCTGAGAACCCGGACGACGGCAAGAGACTGTCACAGACTCCTTTAATGTGCCTTATAATTTGGTGCCGCCCTATGGTCTGGAAAATGCGGTATGTTTGTGTTCAGCGGGAATGTTTTAGGAAGGAAATGATACATGACTGGCTGAGAATTGCTTCTTCATCTATCACGTCTCTGTTGACCTCCGCCTCCCTCTTGACTTCCGCTCAGCTCCCAGCCTCCTCCTGCGCTCACTCCGTCTTGTATTTTCTCTGCCTTTTCTTCACTTCCTCGCGTGGCGGATCTATCTGGAGACATCTGCGCAGGCAACACCCTCGTCTGCTTTTCTCATTATTCCTCCGGTGCTCCCTGGCGCCGTTCGTCCTCGCATCCATCCATCCCGTCCTCGTTTTGGCTCCAAAACGTGCCCCCGATGTGCACTTCTCTGCGACCCTTTCCTCCTTTCGCTTGTTCCCAGGAAATGTTTGTCCTCCAGTTACCGACCGAAGACAGCGTTTCTGTCACTCCGAGTTCCTGCAAGTCACTGTGTTCCATCTGGCTGGTGTTAGGCAGTGAATGACATTATCAAATACCGTATTTTTCGGAGTATAAGTCGCACCGGAGTATAAGTCGCACCTGCCGAAAATGCATAATAAAGAAGGAAAAAAACATATATAAGTGGCACTGGAGTATAAGTCGCATTCTTTGGGGAAATTTATTTGATAAAACCCAACACCAAGAATAGACATTTGAAAGAGAATTGAAAATAAATAAAGAATATTAAACAATAGACTGAATAAGTGTACGTTATATGAGGCATAAATAACCAACTGGTATGTTAACGTAACATATTATGGTAAGAGTCATTCAAATAACTATAACATATAGAACATGCTATACGTTTACCAAACAATCTGTCACTCCTAATCGCTAAATCCCATGAAATCTTATACGTCTAGTCTCTTACGTGAATGAGATAAATAATATTATTTGATATTTTACGCTAATGTGTTAATAATTTCACACATAAGTCGCTCCTGAGTATAAGTCGCACCCCCGGCCAAACTATGAAAATCCAAAGCATTCACACATAAGGTTCTCTACACCAAAATTCATCTATTTTATCTTCTCCTCCAGATTTTGGCGCGCTCTACCTTCCACATTCAAACCCTTCCAACTTCAAACTGTCAACAAATTCCCCAAATTCCCGGATTTTCCAGAATTCCAGGTTTTCCGGGGCATTTTTCCCATTCAAAATGAATTGGCCATTTTTCAAACTTCCACCCTTTCCACATTTTTCAACCATTCCACCTTCAACACATTTCACCATCCTGGAAATTCAAACTACCCTTTTTCAGGTTCAAAAAAATTCCAGGATTTTCCAGAATTCCTGGTTTTCCAAAGCCCTATGTCCACCCTTTTTTCTGGCGACTACTCCTTCCACATATTTCAACTGTTCCAACATCAAAAAAAGTCCTCTTAATTAGGACAAAAAAATTGTTTTTTGAACAGGAAAAATTCCCGGTTTTCCTGAAATCCCAGGAACTCCGTTGTACCATTTCTCAATTGAACACTTCAACATTTCTCGACCGATTTGAAAAATGCCAACACCAACCATTTCAACTCATTGAGACCATTCAAGTTTTTTAACATTTTCAAAAAAAATTCCTGCTTTTCCCGAAATTCCCACATTTTTGGGGAAATTCCTATTGAAATAAATGGGACATTTTTCAAAGTTCCACAACTTCCATTTCCCAGAATTCCTAGGTTTTCCGGGGCATTTTTCCCATTCAAAAGGAATTGGCCATTTTTCAAACTTCCACCCTTTCCACATTTTTCAACCATTCCACCTTCAACACATTTCACCATCCTGGAAATTCAAACTACCCTTTTTCCACGTTCAAAAGAAATTCCAGGATTTTCCAGAAGTCCTGGTTTTCCAAAGCCCTATTTCCACCCCTTTTTCTGGCGACTACTCCTTCCACATATTTCAACCGTTCCACCGTCAAAACATTCCTCTTAATTAGGACAAAAAAAATTGTTTTTTGAACTGGAAAAATTCCCGGTTTTCCTGAAATCCCAGGAACTCCGTAGTACCATTTCTCAATTGAACATGTTACTACTTCAACATTTCTCGACCGATTTGAAAAATGCCAACACCAACCATTTTTCCATTCATTCAGACCATCCATTTTTTTTAAACGTTTTCAAAAAAATTCCTGCTTTTCCCGAAATTCCCACATTTTTGGGGAAATTCCTATTGAAATAAATGGGACATTTTTCAAAGTTCCACAACTTCCATTTCCCAGAATTCCTAGGTTTTCCGGGGCATTTTTCCCATTCAAAATGAATTGGCCATTTTTCAAACTTCCACCCTTTCCACATTTTTCAACCATTCCACCTTCAACACATTTCACCATCCTGGAAATTCAAACTACCCTTTTTCCACGTTCAAAAAAAATTCCAGGATTTTCCAGAATTCCTGGTTTTCCAAAGCCCTATTTCCACCCTTTTTTCTGGCAACTACTCCTTCCACATATTTCAACCGTCCCACCGTCAAAACATTCCTCTTAATTAGGACAAAAAAATGAAGTTGTTTTTTGAACTGGAAAAATTCCCGGTTTTCCTGAAATCCCAGGAACTCCGTAGTACCATTTCTCAATTGAACATGTTACTACTTCAACATTTCTCGACCGATTTGAAAAATGCCAACACCAACCATTTTAACTCATTCAGACCATTCAAGTTTTTTAACGTTTTCAAAAAAAATTCCTGCTTTTCCCAAAATTCCCACATTTTTGGGGAAATTCCTATTGAAATAAATGGGACATTTTTCAAAGTTCCACAACTTCCATTTCCCAGAATTCCTAGGTTTTCCGGGGCATTTTTCCCATTCAAAATTAATTGGCCATTTTTCAAACTTCCACCCTTTCCACATTTTTCAACCATTCCACCTTCAACACATTTCACCATCCTGGAAATGTAAACTACCCCTTTTCCAAGATAAAAAATAAAATTCCAGGATTTTCCAGAATTTCCTGGTTTTCCAAAGCCCTATTTCCACCCTTTTTTCTGGCGACTACTCCTTCCACATTTTTCAACGCATTTCAAAACATTCCTCTTAATTAGGACAAAAAACAAAGTTGTTTTTTGAACTGGAAAAATTCCCGGTTTTCCTGAAATTCCGTAATACCATTTCTCAATTCAACATGTTACTACTTCAACATTTCTCGACCGATTTTTGAGAAATTCCAACACCAACCATTTCAACTCATTCAGACCTTAAAAGTTTTTTTTTTTTACCATTTTCAAAAATATTCCCACTTTTCCCAAAATTCCCAAATTTTGGGGAAATTCCCTTTGAAATCAACAGGATGTTCTTCCAAGTTCCACAACTCCCACAATTTTCATCTGATTCAAACTGTTGCAAATTCACAATATTCAGCCTGTTCAGGAATTGTGTGCTCTACTTCAACAATTCAAAAAAAAATTCCTGGATTTCCCATAATTCCTTCTTTTTTTTTTTGCATTTCCCCCATTCAAAATGAATTGGCCATTTTTCAAACTTTCACAATTCCCACATTCTTCAACCCATTCAAACCATTCCACCTTCAACACATTCAACTCATCCTGGACATTCAAACTACCATTTTTCAACAAAAAATTCCTGTTTTTTGGTAACCTATTTCCACCCTTCTTAAGTTCGACTACTACTTTCACATTTTTCAACCCATTTCAACAATTCTACCTTCAAAACACTCCTCATATTTAGGACAAAAACCAAGTTGGTTAAGGAACTAGAAAAATTCCCGGTTTTACCAAAATTCCTGGAATTTCTCAATTAAAAACTGTAACTAATTCAACATTTCTTGATCGATTTAAACAATTTCAACACCAACCAATTCAGCTCATTCAGGACATTCATACTCCTAATCATTTTCAAAAAAATCCAAAGCCCTATTTCCACCCTTTTAGCTGGCGACTACTCCTTCCACATTTTTCAACACATTTCAACCGTTACACCGTCAAAACTTTCCTCTTAATTAGGACAAAAAACAAAGTTGTTTTTTGAACTGGAAAAATCCCCGGTTTTCCTGAAATTCCAGGAATTCCGTAATACCATTTCTCAATTCAACATGTTACTACCTCAACCATTTCAACTCATTCAGATCATTCAAGTTTTTTTAATATTTTCAAACAAATTCCCGCTTTTCCCGAAATTCCCACATTTTTTGGGAAATTCCCAATGAAATAAGTTGGACATTCTTCAAAGTTGCACAACTTCCACATTTTTCATCTGATTCAAACTGTTGCAACTTCACAATATTCAGCCTGTTCAGGAATTGTGTTCTCTACTTCAACAATTCTAAAAAAAATTCCCGGATTTCCCTTAATTCCTTTTTTTTTTTTTTTTTTTTTTTACTTTTTACATTTCCCTTATTCAAAATGAATTGGCCATTTTTCAAACTTTCATAATTCCCACATTCTTCAACCCATTCAACTCATCCTGGACATTCAAACTACCATGTTTCCACATTCAACACATTTCCAGGAATTCCTGTTTTTTGGTAACCAATTTCCACCCTTCTTAAGTTCGACTACTCCTTCCACATTTTTCAACGCATTTCAACCGTTACACCGTCAAAACATTCCTCTTAATCAGGACAAAAAACAAAGTTGTTTTTTGAACAGGAAAAATTACTTGTTTTCCTGAAATTCCAGGAATTCCGTAATACCATTTCACAATTCAACATGTTACTACTTCAACATTTCTCGACCGATTTTTGAAAAAGTCCAACATCAACTATTTCAACTCATTCAGACCATACAAGTTTTTTTTAACATTTTCAAAAAAATTCCCGCTTTTCCCGAAATTCCCAAATTTGGGGGGAAATTCCCATTGAAATCAATGGGACTTTCTTCAGAGTTCCTCAACTCCCACATTTTTCATCTGATTCAAACCGTTCCAACTTCAAAATATTCAGTCTGTTTGGGAATTCTAAAAAAATTCCAGGATTTCAGTTCAACTTCAGCATTGGAGCATTCACACGCAATTCCTTCTGGAATTGCCTCATGTAGTTTCTCATGACAGCCTACCTTTGGCCTGACACCCAGATGTTAAACATTCCAACATTCCAACAATAACCTTTTTCTTTCTTTATCCTTCACTTGCAATAAACAATTGCAATTGGGGTAAGTGCTTCTCGGCAAGGGCAGAAACAGCTAATGGCGCTTACATGTTGACCTTCTTTAATGTTGCTCATAAAACAATAATAGCAGCAATTCTGTGAGATTAACGTGCGGTCGTTAATTTGAGCGGCGTAAACTTTCCTATTGTCTGTTGGCAGCGTTTAGGTAATGGAAAAGCTGGAAGGCGGGAAGGCGGGAAGGCGGGAAGGATAAAGTGAGTGTAGAGCAGGGGTGTCCAAATTTTTTCCCACTGAGGGCCGCACGCTGAAAAATTTAAGCATGCGGGGGTCATTTTGACATTTTTCATTTTCAAAACAATATACTGTATGGATTTTTTCTTCCTCTCAAGTTTGGTCCTGGGAACTTGGATAGATTTCAGTCTGGGGTTGTCCCGATACCAATATTTTAGTACCGGTACCAAAATGTATTTCGATACTTTTCCATACTTTTCTAAATAAAGGCATTATTGGCTTTATTTTAACAACAAATCTTTTGGTACATTAAACATATGTTTATTATTGAAAGTTTGTCCTTAAAGAAAATAGTGAACATACTAGACAACTTTTATTTTAGTAGTAAGTAAACAAACAAAGACTCCTAATTAGTCTGCTGATGTATGCAGTAACATATTGTGTCATTTATATTCTATTTTGCCCAAATAAAGAGGGACAAGCTGTAAAAATTCATTATTAATCAACTTGTTCATTTACTGTTAATATCTGCTTATTTTCTGTTTAAACATGTTCTATCTACATTAACTGGATATCAAAGTGAAGATGTGCACATAATTAACTTATATGACCCAATCCAAACAAACTGCCCTAGTCATGACACACAAAAAAACAACAACATTTCAACTAGCATGTATATATGGCTCCCTTAAGTCTCTAGATCATATATATATATATATATATATATATATATATATATATATATATATATATATATATATATATATATATATATATATATATATATATATATATATATATATATAAATAAATATATATATATATATATATATATATATATACACATATATTAGAGATGCGCGGATAGGCAATTATTTCATCCGCAACCGCATCACAAAAGTCGTCAACCATCCGCCATCCACCCGAACTAACATTTAATCAAAACCGCACCCGCCCGCCATCCGCCATCCGCCACCCGCCCGTTGTTATATATCTAATATAGACAACGCAAGGCATTAGTGAGGTTATAAAGCTTTAGCCTGTTAAAGAAAGGAGACTGATCCAATGCAGCAGAGACATTCAATGCGTGCCACGCTGTCACGGCCCAGACGCACACCAGTGCGCAATCATCTGGGAGCCGCGCTGAGCGCACCTCCAAGCGCGCTCGCGCCACTCAAACTGCTGCAGGCAGCTGCGTTCTATCTTGTTTTAACATCCTGTGGCACTCTTCTGGGATCACGGCGGACGAAACTGCTCATGCTCAGGGTGTTTGTGGAGTTTTGGGGTTTTGCACAAATGTGATGCACCATGTTAGATGTCCCGGTTTTGTGACTGTCGTAGACATAAACAGCGTCGCAGCTCTTGCAAATCACGTAGCCAGCATTACTATCATCCTGATTTACAACCTCATAGAAACGAGTCCACGCTGAACTTTTCTGGCCTTTTTTTCCCCTGGTCTTTAGTATTCCCTTTTTTAGTTTGTCGCGTACCACATTTGCTGCCGGCGTTGCCATCTTTTTTTTTTTTCTTCTTCTGTTGTGGCATGCTGCAGGTGCCTGCTTGTTTTTCGTATGTGGGTAACAACATTTAACTATGTATATATATTTCTGAATAGGATTAACTGCAACCCGCCTGAATCTATTTAAAATCCTTTTTTTTTTTATTTCAACCGCCCGACCAGACCCGCGGATAAAATCTAATTTTTTTTAATTTCAACCGCCCGATCCGACCCGCGGATAAAATCTTTTTTTTTTTTATTTCAACCGCCCGACCCGCGGATAATCCGCGGACTCCGCGGTTGTGTCCGCAAACCGCGCATCTCTAATATATATATATATATATATATATAGATCGTATATATATATTTATATATATATATATATATATATATATATATATATATATATATATATATATATATATATATATATATATATATATATATATGATCAGATAATATCATATATTTTAGTTTGTAAATTAAACTATGTTAAGCAAATATATACTTATTGACAAGTGATTCGAAGGCCTTCAAAGTGTTCTAATAAAATTGTTTGGTATTTTTGTTCAGGTCTGAAGTTGACTGAGAAATTTGAGCAAAGAAAGTAAACAATAAATATGAAGTTTATTTAGAAAATGTATACTGTTTCAATAGGATACATCATTTTTAGGTGAAGCCATATCATTTATCATGTTATTTTACAATTGTATAATGACAATCAAGGCATTCTATTACACATATTTCACATATTTTCATTTATCTTTCCAACATGTCCAATAATGTCAAACCCTTTAAAACAAATTAAGGACTTTTATGTCGTGTTTGGCTCTGAGGGCCATTGTCGAAAAACTGCCAGTGTATTCAAAGAATCAAGTATTAGATTTTTTATATTTAACATTAAAAAAAAAAAACATTTAAGGAACAATCCTGTGTAATGTAGTAACACAACAAAAATGATGGCCACACTTTACTGAAAGGACAAAAGAGTCATCCTGTGTCCTCTGAGGGTGAATTAACATAGTGATATATTACAGTAGATGTTCAATGACATGTTCATTGTCATTAAATTTACATACACCGGGCCCAGTTCATGTTATAAAGCAGTGAAACTAAAAGTCTGTAATGTATTTACTCACGTTCTGTTGGTAAATAAGCTTTACAAACATACGATCATGCTGCATAATTCTTGTGACACAAACCAAAAAAACTATGTTTTACCCAAAAATGTGTAAAATCCCAATTCTGGCCAAAGTTTTCCAAGAGCTCAGTTCTTTAATAGGACACACCAAAAGTTAAAAATAAAAAATCCTTATTCGTGTGGGCATTGCCTAGATATGAGGAGTGTATGACCGGACAAGAAGGGAGGGTCTGATGGATGAAGAGACTTAGAATGAACTCCAGAAGGGGTGAGCCAATGAAAATGTCAAAATAAAAGACCGATATGGCATGTGGCAATTTCATTAAAGGGAAAATGCCTTCTTTTTTTTTTGCAATTTTGCCTATCTTTCACAATCCTCATGTAAGACAAAAATATATATATTTTTATTTTATGCATTCTAACATGTGCAAAAACATTAGCAAGAGTCAGCTAACAATTGAGCCTATGTGAGTCGCTCTATTTTGCCTATAAAGCACTTAAAAAAAAAAAACAACCTGCATGAATGTTTTATATTTATTATTATCATTATTTATTATACATATTTTATTTTTAATTTTTTGCTGCAGCTGTTACATATACTGTAATATTGTACATGGTAATTGGGATTTGTTATGAATTGTATATATTATATAAAAATATAATATATCAGTATATATTATATAATGTATATATAATATGTAAATATTACATATATGTTATATTTTATATTGCTACTATGGTACGTTTTTAGTCTACTTTATACCTGCATTTTCATTTCCATCCTTACCCTTTCCATCTTTTGTAACGGAGCTACTGTGTGGAACAATTTCCCTTGTGGATCAATAAAGTTTGTGTAAGTCTATATACCCACTGTAAGTTTATATGTAATGTAGTAACAGGCACGTTTATAATAACATGTAATGTTTACATACATTTACATTATAATCTCATGGCAGACTGTGAAAAACAACGAACATAACAATCACTTACTGTACAATGTCTGCTTTCACTGGTATGCTCACTGATGGGATGTTTATATCTTCCCGTTTAGATTAATTAATCATATATCCTCCCAAAAAGATAAAACTTGCAAATAATTTGCCACTTGAGGAGATTCAAAATGTTATTTCGAGACATTTCCCTAGTTTTAAAAGCGTTTTACTTAATTTTAGTTATTGACTTTACAGCATAATTATATTTCGTCTATACTAGCTTAAAACGTTACAATTGAGAAAATAACTGTTGAAATAAGATATTTAGTTTTTTCCACACATAGAAGATCATGTTTAAAGACTCTGCAACATCCTCGAGGATGCTTAGTGTACGAATTATTGCAAGTTGAATAATGCTTGTTTTCAGAATAAAATACTTATTTCGAGCTTAAAAGTCCTGCTAATTTCTAGATATACAAATCTTAATTTAGGATGTCTTACAGAGTAAAATTATCTAGCTACATGGACAATAATTTCACGAGTTTTTAGTCTGTTTTTCCTCAAATTTAGTCTTTTTATCTTTTATTTTGTAGTGTGCCACAAACAAGCGTCTTTTCATGTCTTTTGTCGCCATCTGCTGGTACAAGTTGGATGTAAAAGTTGACCAACTTCTCGGTTTATGTACACAACATTCTACTATCCAGGTGAGAGGCATGATTTGTAATCGAGAATTGACTTTCACAAACTCAGAGGTGATGCAGCAGCTCACCGGCAGAATATGGCAATATAGCAGCATAAGCTAGTTAGCTCTCTGTGATCAATGCGCTGCTAAAAGTAGGTTTCAGTGAAGTACTGAGTTTCGTTTTTTTAATGATTTCTGCTTTTGGTGTGCCTCTGGATTTTTTCAACGCAAAAAAATGTGCCTTGGCTCAAAAAAGGTTGAAAAACACTAGCTTAAACAAAAAATAAACAAAAGGTAAGTTCCCCTTAGAAAAGGCATTGAAGCTTAAGGAAGTTAATGCAGAACAAAACTAAATCTGGACTGGCTACAAAGTAAACAAAAACAGAATGCTGGACGACAGCAAAGACTTACTGTGGAGCAAAGATGGCGTCCACAATGTACATCGAAACATGACATGACAATCGACAATGTGCCCACAAAGAAGGATAACAACAACTGAAATATTCTTGATTGCTAAAATAAAGTAAATGCGGGAAATATCGCTTAAAGGAAGACATGAAACTGCAACAGGAAAATACCAAAAAAAAGAGGAAAGGCCACCAAAATAGGAGCGCAAGACAAGAACTAAAACACTACACACAGAAAAACAGCAAAAAACTCCAAATAAGTCAGGGCGTGATGTGACAGGTGGTGACAGTACACCTACTTTGAGACAAGAGCTATAGTGATGCATGCTTGGTTATGCTTTGAATTCATATCAAACAATTGCGACAACGACTTTTTACTGTCCACTCAGTTTCGTTTTTTTTAATGATTTCTGCTGGTGGTGTGCCTCTGGATTTTTTCAACGCAAAAAAATGTGCCTTAGCTCAAAAAAGGTTGAAAAACACTGGCTTGAACAAAAAATTAACGAAAGGTAAGTGCCCCTAAGAAAAGGCATTGAAGCTTAGGGAAGGCTATGCAGAACGAAACTAAATTTGAACTGGCTACAAAGTAAACAAAAACAGAATGCTGGACGACAGCAAAGACTTACTGTGGAGCAACGATGTCGTCCACAATGTACATCCCAACATGACATGACAATCGACAATGTGCCCACAAAGAAGGATAAAAACAACTGAAATATTCTTGATTGCTAAAATAAAGTAAATGCGGGAAATATCGCTCAAAGGAAGACATGAAACTGCAACAGGAAAATACAAAAAAAAAAAAGGAAAAGCCACCAAAATAGGAGCGCAAGACAAGAACTAAAACACTACACACAGAAAAACAGCAAAAAACTCCAAATAAATCAGGGCGTGATGTGACAGGTGGTGACAGTACACCTACTTTGAGACAAGAGCTATAGTGATGCATGCTTGGTTATGCTTTGAATTCATATCAAACAATTGCGACAACGACTTTTTACTGTCAACTGAGTTTTGTTTTTTTAATGATTTCTGCTGGTGGTGTGCCTCCGGATTTTTTCAACGCAAAAAAAATGTGCCTTTGCTCAAAAAAGGTTCAAAAACACTGGCTTAAACAAAAAATGAACGAAAGGTAAGTGCCCCTTAGAAAAGGCATTGAAGCTTAGGGAAGGCTATGCAGAACGAAACTAAATCTGAACTGGCTACAAAGTAAACAAAAACAGAATGCTGGACGACAGCAAAGACTTACTGTGGAGCAACGATGTCGTCCACAATGTGCATCCGAACATGACATGACAATCGACAATGTGCCCACAAAGAAGGATAAAAACAACTGAAATATTTTTGATTGCTAAAATAAAGTAAATGCGGGAAATGTCGCTCAAAGGAAGACATGAAACTGCAACAGGAAAATACCAAAAAAAAGAGGAAAAGCCACCAAAATAGGAGCGCAAGACAAGAAGTAAAACACTACACACAGGAAAACAGCAAAAAACTCCAAATAAGTCAGGGTGTGATGTGACAGGTGGTGACAGCACACCTACTTTGAGACAAGAGCTATACTGATGCATGCTTGGTTATGGTTTCAATTCATATCAAACAATTGCGACAACGACTTTTTACTGTCAGCTGAGTTTCGTTTTTTTTAATGATTTCTGCTGGTGGTGTGCCTCCGGATTTTTTCAACGCAAAAAAATGTGCCTTAGCTCAAAAAAGGTTGAAAAACACTAGCTTAAACAAAAAATAAACGAAAGGTAAGTGCCCCTTAGAAAAGGCATTGAAGCTTAGGGAAGGCTATGCAGAACGAAACTAAATCTGGACTGGCTACAAAGTAAACAAAAACAGAATGCTGGACGACAGCAAAGACTTACTGTGGAGCAACGATGTCGTCCACAATGTGCATCCGAACATGACATGACAATCGACAATGTGCCCACAAAGAAGGATAAAAACAACTGAAATATTCTTGATTGCTAAAATAAAGTAGATGCGGGAAATATCGCTCAAAGGAAGACATGAAACTGCTACAGGAAAATACCAAAAAAAGAGAAAAAGACACCAAAATAGGAGCGCAAGACAAGAGCTAAAACACACACAGGAAAACAGCAAAAATCGCAAATAAGTCACGGTGTGGTGTGACAGGTGGTGACAGTACACCTACTTTGAGACAAGAGCTATAGTGATGCATGCTTGGTTATGCTTTAAAGTCATATCCAACAATTGCGACAACGACTTTTTACTGTCAGCTGAGTTTCGTTTTTTTAATGATTTCTGCTGGTGGTGTGCCTCCGGATTTTTTCAAAGCAAAAAAATGTGCCTTGGCTCAAAAAAGGTTGAAAAACACTGCAATAACTAAAATACAAACCCCGTTTCTATATGAGTTGGGAAATTGTGTTAGATGTAAATATAAACGGAATACAATGATTTGCAAATCATTTTCAACCCATATTCAGTTGAATATGCTACAAAGACAACATATTTTATTTATTTTTGACAAATAATCATTAACTTTAGAATTTGATGCCAGCAACACGTGACAAAGAAGTTGGGAAAGGTGGCAATAAATATTGATAAAGTTGAGGAATGCTCATCAAACACTTATTTGGAACATCCCACAGGTGAACAGGCAAATTGGGAACAGGTGGGTGCCATGATTGGGTATAAAAGTAGATTCCATGAAATGCTCAGTCATTCACAAACAAGGATGGGGCGAGGGTCACCACTTTGTCAACAAATGCGTAAGCAAATTGTTGAACAGTTTAAGAAAAATCTTTCTCAACCAGCTATTGCAAGGAATTTAGGGATTTCACCATCTACGGTCCGTAATATCATCAAAGGGTTCAGAGAATCTGGAGAAATCACTGCACGTGAGCAGCTAAGCCCGTGACCTTCGATCCCTCAGACTGTACTGCATCAACAAGCGACATCAGTGTGTAAAGGATATCACCACATGGGCTCAGGAACACTTCAGAAACCCACTGTCACTAACTACAGTTGGTCGCTACATCTGTAAGTGCAAGTTAAAACTCTCCTATGCAAGGCAAAAACCGTTTATCAACAACACCCAGAAACGCCGTCGGCTTCGCTGGGCCTGAGCTCATCTAAGATGGACTGATACAAAGTGGAAAAATGTTCTGTGGTCTGACGAGTCCGTATTTCAAATTGTTTTTGGAAACTGTGGACGCCGTGTCCTCCGGACCAAAGAGGAAAAGAACCATCCGGATTGTTATAGGCGCAAAGTTGAAAAGCCAGCATTTGTGAGGGTATGGGGGTGTATTAGTGCCCAAGACATGGGTAACTTACACATCTGTGATGGCACCATTAATGCTGAAAGGTACATACAGGTTTTGGAGCAACATATGTTGCCATCCAACCATGGGCGCCCCTGCTTATTTCAGCAAGTCAATGCCAAGCCACGTGTTACATCAAATATGTTGTCTTTGTTGTGCATTCAATTGAATATGGGTTGAAAATGATTTGCAAATCATTGTATTTTGTTTATATTTACATCTAACACAATTTCCCAACTCATATGGAAACGGGGTTTGTATTTCGTACCAGTAAATATCTGCGGCCTATAGTCCGGTGCGGCTAATATATGTAAACATAGATTTATTCTGACATGTGGCGGGTGTGGCTTAAATACCGGTGCGTTCTATAGCCCGGATTTAACGGTAAATGCTTCCATCTGAGGTCTCCGTAATGGGAGCCAGACGTCTAACCAAAAAAGTGGTCTCCACCGCTTGCTGCTTGCTGATTTATACACGGTAGCAGCACACGGCGTTCAGACGGCTGCTGACTCACCATGTGAGGTACGTCAGCTGAGATGAGCCATGGGCTGCCAGATGCTGACACTAGGGATTCATCAGCAGATGAATTGCCACTAGCCTCCGTGTGTCTTTGTATCAGAAGCCTTGTCCGGAATTACTGTTTCGCATTTTATGACTTCATCAATACAACCGTAGAAATAAAACCACTAGACCGGGGGTGTCCAAAGTGCGGCCCGCAGGTCATTTTTTAACGGCCCCACGGCACATTTGAAAAATACGAATGAAAAAATTCAAAAGATAAAAAGTGGTATAAAAGAGCAAACAGGTGAAATGTAACAAGAAAATGTTGCAATGTTTACTCTAATAACACAAAGCTGCCATGCAGGCTGTTTCTTTCTTTAAAAAAAAATAATGAATCAAAATCGCTAATATACACTTACATCATGTGTTGTCTTCATTATAACACTTATAAAAGACTTTTAAAGTCATTTTGATAGTAGGCTAATATAGACACTTACATCATGTGTTGTCTTCATTATAAAACTTATATAAGACTTTTAAAGTCATTTTGATAGTAGGCTAATTGTAACGACTTGGTCGCATAGTGATGCGGGTGTGTTCTCCCAGGGATGCAGACGGCTTCGGACACAGCTTGCAGGTAGGAATATGATTTATTTAACATATAAATCATACGATGAATAAACAAAAGACATACACGTAGCACAAAAGGCAAAACAAAAGGGCTAGCGTGGGAGCTAGTAAACCAAAATAGCCTAGCGTGAAAACTAGCAGCTAAGGAACATGAAATAAACGTCGTCATCAGTTGTGTGGGAACAAACTACGAAGCCAGACAGAGTGAGGCCAGAGCAAAGACTAAATAGCCCTCTGATTAGTGCCCGGGCAACAGGTGCGCGTCCCGAACACTAACCAGAGGCAGGTGAAAGTAATCAGCTGACATGGCAACTGAACACAAACAAAATCAAATGTGCTGAAAACATATGTGACGAGAAACATAAACAAACTATGATCCGTGCAGCGGATCGTAACAGTACCCCCCCCTTAAAGGACAGATTCCAGATGTCCCTTGACACTAAATAAAACTAGAACCCAAAAAACAAGAAATAGTTCGAGAGTCAAGGGAGGGTGGAGGGAGGATTTGGTGGTGGGTCGCCAGGCCACGTGTCCCCGAATCCACCGGGGAAGAGTCAGGTGGCGGCGGCGAGTGGAACGCCGCTGCCGCAGGCGAGGCGGGCGACCACGGAAAGGCCACATTCGTGGCTGCCGAGAAGGTGGGCGTGAGTGGCGCCAGAAGTTCAGCAGCCGGAGAGTTCTACGACTACGTCTCGGGTGTCGCTGCTGTTTGCGCCACTGGCGTCCATAAACAAACCTCCGAGAGCGCCGCTTGCGCAGCCAGACCACTCGAGGTCGCTGAGACGAAGACAAGGAGAGAGCAGACGTCGCCGTGGAAACAGGAGGAGCCGACGTCGCCGTGGAGGCAGGAGGAGCCGACGTCGCCGTGGAGGCAGGAGGAGCCGACGTCGCCGTGGAGGCAGGAGGAGCCGACGTCGCCGTGGAGGCAGGAGGAGCCGACGTCGCCGTGGAGGCAGGAGGAGCCGACGTCGCCGTGGAGGCAGGAGGAGACGTCGTCGCCGTGGAGGCAGGTGCAGGTTCTGGTACCAGCCGTGGAGCAGATGCAGGTTCTGGTACCAGCCGTGGAGCCGGCGCTGGTGTGGGTACCAGCCGTGGAGCCGGCGCTGGTGTGGGTACCAGCCTTGGAGCCGGCGCTGGTGTGGGTACCAGCCTTGGAGCCGGGACAGGGGTTGGTCTTGGAGTCGGTGCTGGTGTGAGAACCAGCCTTGGAGCCGGCGCTGGTGTGGGAACCAGCCTTGGAGCCGGCGCTGGTGTGGGAACCAGCCTTGGAGCCGGCGCTGGTGTGGGAACCAGCCGAGGAACTTGGCATGGTGGAGCTTGGCGTGGTGGAGGTACAGGAGACGAAGCTTGGTGTGTCAGCCGAGGTGCAGGAACAGGTGCTAGCCGAGGTGCAGCTGGAGGTGGCCTAGCTGGCGGTTGTGGCTTAGCAGGACGAAGGACTGGTGGAGGTGGCCGTGCAGGAGGTTGCGGTTTAGCACGCCGGAAGACTGGTGGCGGTGGCCTTGCAGGAGGTTGCGGCTTAGCACGCTGAAAAACTGGTGGCGGTGGCCGTGCAGGAGGTTGCGGCTTAGCACGCCGAAAAACTGGTGGCGGTGGCCGTGCAGGAGGTTGCGGCTTAGCACGCCGAAGTTGTGCCACCGCACTAGCACAGTTCCCAGTACTAGCCCCCCCCTCAAGACGCGGATACCAGACGCGCTCTTTGCGGTTTGGAACTGTCTTCAAGGGTGGGTGGGGGGAGGTATGGAGGGGGGTATACTCTTCTTCAAATTGTCCAAATTGACTATTATCATCCCCCACTTGAGATTGGGTGGGAGCACAGGGGGAAAAAATATGTGCAGTGGGTGGAGCAATAGTCACTGGGGGCGGAACCAAAGTCACTGGAGGTGGAGTCTGAAAATCAGAATGTGACTGACTAGACTTACACTTAATAAAAATGTCCTGATAATGTCTTATCTTAGAATGAAAATCATTTGGTATTGGCTGACAGAAAGAAGCAGATGGAAAAAAATAAATAAAAATCTTGCTCAATGACGTCATCGGGAGTGGGCGGAGTTACCTCTTCGGGGGGCGCCAATGAAATGACGTCATTGTTGATGCTGTCCATGTGACTGACAGCCCAATCGGAGAAATGTTTGGCAAAGTGGTCGATTGGGTTGCCAAACATCTGAGGAGGGGAAGTTTGAGCTGCATGTAGCTTGCTTCGGTCCGGGAGAGGAGTTTGCAGGAGCGGCGCGTCTTGACAGCGAGGGGAAGACCTTCTGGCCGGCTTCCGTCTTCGCTGACGCGTCCCGTACTGCGGGGGTGTGGCGATGTCCTCGGGCCAAACGGAGTGGATTGGGACCAGCTTTCCGTTGGGACCCCATATCAGGTCCTGGCGCTCCGAGGGGGAATAGCGAAGAGTTTCCGCTTCCATTGCTCGCAACACCTCCCACGTACCTTCGTCAAACTCCTCAATGGCGGCCGCGGGAGAATTATTTGCTGGCTTCGTACTGTAACGACTTGGTCGCATAGTGATGCGGGTGTGTTCTCCCAGGGATGCAGACGGCTTCGGACACAGCTTGCAGGTAGGAATATGATTTATTTAACATATAAATCATACGATGAATAAACAAAAGACATACACGTAGCACAAAAGGCAAAACAAAAGGGCTAGCGTGGGAGCTAGTAAACCAAAATAGCCTAGCGTGAATACTAGCAGCTAAGGAACATGAAATAAACGTCGTCATCAGTTGTGTGGGAACAAACTACGAAGCCAGACAGAGTGAGGCCAGAGCAAAGACTAAATAGCCCTCTGATTAGTGCCCGGGCAACAGGTGCGCGTCCCGAACACTAACCAGAGGCAGGTGAAAGTAATCAGCTGACATGGCAACTGAACACAAACAAAATCAAATGTGCTGAAAACATATGTGACGAGAAACATAAACAAACTATGATCCGTGCAGCGGATCGTAACACTAATGTAGCTAATATAGACACTTACATCATGTGTTGCCTTCATTATAAAGCTTATATAAGACTTTTAAAGTAATTTTGATAGTAGGCTATTGTAGCTAATATAGACACTTACATCATATGGTTGTCTTCATTATAACACTTATGTAAGACTTTTAAAGTCATTTTGATAGTAGGCTAATATAGACACTTACATCATGTGTTGCCTTCATTATAACACTTATATAAGACTTTTAAAGTCATTTTGATAGTAGGCTAATACAGCTAATATAGACACTTACATCATGTGTTGCCTTCATGATAAAGCTTATATAAGACTTTTAAAGTAATTTTGATAGTAGGCTATTGTAGCTAATATAGACACTTACATCATATGGTCGTCTTCATTATAACACTTATATAAGACTTTTAAAGTCATTTTGACAGTAGGCTTATATAGACACTTACATCATGTGTTGTCTTCATTATAACACTTATATAAGACTTTTAAAGTCATTTTAATCGTAGGCTAATATAGACACTTACATCATGTGTTGTCTCCATTATAACACTTATATAAGACTTTTAAAGTCATTTTGATAGTAGGCTAATATAGACACTTACACCATGTGTTGCCTTCATTATAACACTTATATAAGACTTTTAAAGTCATTTTAATCGTAGGCTAATATAGACACTTACATCATGTGTTGCCTTCATTATAACACTTATATAAGACTTTTAAAGTAATTTTGATAGTAGGCTAATATAACTAATATAGACACTTACATCATGTGGTGTCTTCATTATAACACTTATATAAGACTTTTAAAGTCATTTTGATAGTAGGCTAATATAACTAATATAGACACTTACATCATGTGGTGTCTTCATTATAACACTTATATAAGACTTTTAAAGTCATTTTGATAGTAGGCTAATATAGCTGATATAGACACTTACATCATGTGTTGTCTTCATTATAACACTTATATAAGACTTTTAAAGTCATTTTGATAGTAGGCTATTATAGCTAGTATAGACACTTACATCATGTGTTGCCTTCATGATAAAGCTTATATAAGACTTTTAAAGTCATTTTGATAGTAGGCTATTGTAGCTAATATAGACACTTACATCATATGGTCGTCTTCATTATAACACTTATATAAGACTTTTAAAGTCATTTTGATAGTAGGCTTATATAGACACTTACATCATGTGTTGTCTTCATTATAACACTTATATAAGACTTTTAAAGTCATTTTAATCGTAGGCTAATATAGACACTTACATCATGTGGTGTCTTCATTATAACACTTATATAAGACTTTTAAAGTCATTTTGATAGTAGGCTAATATAGCTGATATAGACACTTACATCATGTGTTGTCTTCATTATAACACTTATATAAGACTTTTAAAGTCATTTTAATCGTAGGCTAATATAGACACTTACATCATGTGTTGTCTCCATTATAACACTTATATAAGACTTTTAAAGTCATTTTGATAGTAGGCTAATATAGACACTTACACCATGTGTTGCCTTCATTATAACACTTATATAAGACTTTTAAAGTCATTTTAATCGTAGGCTAATATAGACACTTACATCATGTGTTGCCTTCATTATAACACTTATATAAGACTTTTAAAGTAATTTTGATAGTAGGCTAATATAACTAATATAGACACTTACATCATGTGGTGTCTTCATTATAACACTTATATAAGACTTTTAAAGTCATTTTGATAGTAGGCTATTATAGCTAATATAGACACTTACATCATGTGTTGCCTTCATGATAAAGCTTATATAAGACTTTTAAAGTCATTTTGATAGTAGGCTATTGTAGCTAATATAGACACTTACATCATATGGTCGTCTTCATTATAACACTTATATAAGACTTTTAAAGTCATTTTGATAGTAGGCTTATATAGACACTTACATCATGTGTTGTCTTCATTATAACACTTATATAAGACTTTTAAAGTCATTTTAATCGTAGGCTAATATAGACACTTACATCATGTGTTGTCTCCATTATAACACTTATATAAGACTTTTAAAGTCATTTTGATAGTAGGCTAATATAGACACTTACACCATGTGTTGCCTTCATTATAACACTTATTATTATTATTAGCCTTTATTTAACCAGGTAAAATCCCATTGAGATCAAAGATCTCTTTTCCAAGGGAGACCTGGCCAAGAGGGCAGCAGCAAGGTTACATTAAAAACAGTAAACAAATACATAAAACATCACATTTACAACATTAAAACTTGCTCACATGACACATGTGCATACAGACAAGGTAAACTGCAGTCCTTTCACAGAAGCTTTAAACTCATTCAGCGTAACTAGGGTTTGAAGTTTAATGTTCGATTGTAGGTTATTCCAAGCCTTCGGTGCTGAAAACCTAAATGCTTTCTTTCCCAGTTCAGTTCTTACTTTGGGGACAACAAATTGCAGAACATCCATTGAACGAAGATTGTGACTTCCTTGTTTCTTTGTTAAAAGACAAGACAGATAAGATGGAGTGATACCCAGAATGGGTATCACTTATATAAGACTTTTAAAGTCATTTTAATCGTAGGCTAATATAGACACTTACATCATGTGTTGTCTTCATTATAACATTTATATAAGACTTTTAAAGTCATTTTGATAGTAGGCTAATATAGCTAATATAGACACTTACATCATGTGTTGTCTTCATTATAACACTTATATAAGACTTTTAAAGTCATTTTGATAGTAGGCTAATATAGACACTTACATCATGTGTTGTCTTCATTATAACATTTATACAAGACTTTTAAAGTCATTTTGATAGTAGGCTAATATAGCTGATATAGACACTTACATCATGTGTTGTCTTCATTATAACACTTATATAAGACTTTTAAAGTCATTTTGATAGTAGGCTAATATAGACACTTACATCATGTGTTGTCTTCATTATAACATTTATATAAGACTTTTAAAGTCATTTTGATAGTAGGCTAATATAGCTGATATAGACACTTACATCATGTGTTGTCTTCATTATAACACTTATATAAGACTTTTAAAGTCATTTTGATAGTAGGCTAATATAACTAATATAGGCACTTACATCATGTGTTGTCTTCATTATAACACTTATATAAGACTTTTAATTTTTTGCGGCTGTAGACAGATTTTTTTTTTGTATTTTTGATCCAATATGGCCCTTTCAACATTTTGGGTTGCTGACCCCTGCCCTAGTGAAATTAAGCAGGATTACGGGCGCTGCTACCAACCTCAGATCATCATCATTCACATTCTTTCCACTTACAAGAGGGAGGACGTGGAGTCACTCGCATGTGCTTCATCAATAAAATAATCGATCTATGTAGACACGCTCGTAAACGTCCCCTTTTTTTTTTATCTGTTATTGACTTCTCTGGCGGTTACAAACCTTTTGGGATCTGCAACCCGCAAAACATTTCTTCTCGGTTTCACTGCTTCTTTTGTTTTGAGACACTTTTACTGCATGGTTCTGTGAGCGAGGGGCCTTCCACAAAGTCACAGCAGTATGACGATTCTATGTGTCTACATTAAAACATATCATAAACAACACTAAATTAAAGTGCACTTTTTGTACAGAACGCCACTACAATAGTTTAAAACAAATAAAGTGCACTTTTGCGCATGATGTCACACAAGATATTTCAATAAGTGTCAAATAAAAATGAGCTGCATAATAGGAAATCAAATCCTTCGCTATGTGGTAGGTTCCTGCGGACGTTATCTCCTTCTGTCGTTGACCATTTTTTTCATACGGTGTTGCTGTGGAAATGGTTGCTTGGGCATTTTGTTGGTGTGGCACCGGCCGGAGATGTTGACATGCGGAGTAAGCACTCTTCACTCTCTAGCGGGTGACTTTTCAAATGATGCTACATACTAGCAGTAATGCTACTTTTTGTAGCAACGCTTTTGCCGCATACTTGACATATTACGCTTGTCTGTTCGACATCTTTCCGCTTGAAGCCAAACCACCGCCAGATGATGGACCCCCTGCTGTTTTTCTTGGGAATTAATTCTTCTTCCTTCATTTGTTACCAGATTCGCACCTTCTTTCTCTCGTATTACCACTCGCACCCCAGCTAACGTTACCCATGTCGCTACCTCTCTGCTCGGCGAGGGCGTATGACGTTGCACGCGTGACAATATGTGATTTATGTAAGAAGGTGCGATTGTCTTATCTCTCTGTGAGAAGGAGAGACAGATAGAGAGAAATGCATGTAGTGTAATGTCCACAGCTAAAAGCAACTGCGTGAGAACGTATACTCGAATATCACGATATACCGTATTTCCTTGAATTGCCGCCGGGTATATAGTATGCGCATGCCTCGATTTACCGCCGGGTCAAACTCGTTTTTCAAAATAATTAGCGCATGCCTAGAATTACCGCCGGGTCAAACTCGTTTCGCAAAATAATTAGCGTATGACTAGAATTACCGCCGGGTCAAACTGGTTTCGCAAAATAATTAGCGTATGGCTAGAATTACCGCCGGGTCAAACTCGTTTCGCAAAATAATTAGCGTATGCCTAGAATTACTGCCGGGTCAAACTCGTTTCGCAAAATAATTAATAATAATTAATTAAATTGTTATATATAGTCAGTGATTATACTATAAAGTTATTTTCCATTTAACTTCACCAGTTTTAGATTATTTTTATTCAAAATCGCGGAATTTTCACCTTTGCCGTTCAAATACTGAGAAGAGACGGTGCGGTGATCAGCAGCCAGTTGAGGCACGTCACTCAGTGCCTCAACATGGATTGCGCAATGACTCGGCTAACTGCTGGCCTGCTGTGCAGTGAGACTGTATTGCTATATGAACTATATTATACATTTCCATAGTTTAGTTAGCTGTGGTATATAATGTACAATGTATTTTGTCAACAACTGTATGTGTGTAAAGTATTTCTTGTGCTGAGCAATCATAAAACTGCTGCGAAGACGCACTGTGTGAGGCTCGCAGTAATCCCGCCTCCTGGTGCCGGTTAATGCACCCCCGCCGCAGAATGCACCCCCCCGACGGGAGCGCCACACCAACCAAAGCCCACACCCAAACCCTCCACGTGCAAGACCGAATCCACCCAAAAAAAGTCACTTAACAAGAAGCCAAAAAGTGCAAAAACAACAATGCTCGCGGCGGAGGAGCCGTGAACGACTGCAGGGACACAACATTAGGTACACCTGCAGACTGCAGCACGGATTTCATATTTCATCCATTCACAACTCCTCCGACACGAACACCACTGTTCTCGCACTTATAAGTAAAGGTAAGACCATAATAACGTTTTTTTAATTAAATGTGCTTTTTTGTGTGCTACAGTTTGTATGTGTAAAGTTAAAGTTGATGTTATGTTTGTTGTCTTCTCCCTGCCTTCTCTATTGGTTTTTCAGTTTCTTCCCCAGTCTTTTGTCCCCAACGAGGCACACCTGCTGCTAATCACTTCCTGGTAGCATTTAAGCGCGTCTCCACCAGCTGGTCCCTGCCGGTTATTGTTCCTGAACTCCGCTCTGACATGTGCTACCTTGATTCTGCCTCCCTGGTATGTTGCCTTCGCATATTTCTGTAATATTGACCTCGTTGTGTTTTTGTTTTCCTAGCCACCTTGTTTTGAGAGGACTAGTTTTTGCCACGCTGTGTGCGTCCTGACCTTTGCTCCGCCAACCTCTGAAAGAGACTACTTTTGTTATATTTCCCATGGTGTGCACTTTTGCCCCATCACCCTTAGTTACCATTTTGGACTTATTAAATATTTTCATTTTTTATCGCATACCTTCCCTTCATTCTCTGCATCCCGGGGTCCACCCTTGAACTCAATCCTAACAGCTTAGTTAAAGTACCAATGATTGTCACACACACACTATGTGTGGTGAAATTTGTCCTCTGCATTTGACTCTTGTCACCCCCTGGGAGGTGAGGGGAGTAGTGGGCAGCAGCGGCGCCGCGCCCGGGAATAATTTTTGGTGATTTAACCCCCAATTCCAAGCCTTGATGCTGAGTGCCAAGCAGGGAAGAATGCTGGTATGAGCTTTTAAACATAACCCGTTAACTGCTGCCAATCAAATGGTGAATAAGATACTGTTTAGGGTATACAAGTCAGTGCCTCACCAGCCATCAACCTCACTGCACGTCACTGGTAGTCATTTTCTATATCGTACGGAGACAAACCCGCGATATATCGAATATATTCCATACATCACCCAGCCCTAAATGAAATATAAATGTGTAGGTCAATTTATTGTTGAGTAAAATTTGTTATAGGCCTAGTTTTGAGAGAAAAAAAATGTGATTTTCCGTGTAAAAAGTTTGGACACCACCTGGTTTACGGCATGAAACTAGACACGGTGTCAGACCGCAGGACAAAATGTGTGGACCGCTGGCAGGCGAGGAACGTCTGTGACGGCTAAAACAGCCGCAACCGCGAGAAACCGCTGTAGGAATGTTTCTCTATTCAACTGCGGTGGCTGGGATTTTTAAGACCACCGGTACCATCTGCATGGGGTTGTAGACCATAGCGCAAACCCCGATGCTTTAACACCTTGACGAGAAGAGTGTTCACTTAAGCTGACAACTCTAACAAGTCGGTAAGCGTAACCAGATGTGATGGTCAAAGCAGTGTGGTTCCATGCAATGACGTGAGGTGTCGTAAAACCCCCCCAAATGAAGCCAAATGAAAGATGCCGGCTGTCATTCATTGCAGACACAGGTCGGACCTTTTGGATCGCGGTCAATTGGTTGCTAATTTTTTTCCCCCGTCTCATATCTGCATACTTGCCAACCCTCCCGGATTTTCCGGGAGACTCCCGAAATTCAGCGCCTCTCCCGAAAACCTCCCGGGACAAATTTTCTCCCGAAAATCTCCCGAAATTAAGGCGGACTCAGGTCCTCCACAATATAAAAAAGCGTACCTGCCCAATCACGTTATAACTATAGAATGATGGAGTGCGAGTTATTGGTTTCTTATGTGGGTTTATTGTTAGGCAGTTTCATTAACGTCCTCCCAGCGTGGCAACAACACAACAACAACAACAACAGCAGTCACTTTTTTGTCTACCGTAAAGCAGTTTGTCTGCCGTAAACAGCAATGTTGTGACACTCTTAAACAGGACAATACTGCCATCTAGTGCATTTGATGAAAGCACTTTTGTGCGTGCCACACAGCAATGCATCATCAGCATGGTTCGGAAAAATAGTGACAGAGAATAGAACAAGGATGGACAATTCAACCCTTAACTCAACAATGAGTAGATGAGTGTGTGTATATGTGTAAATAAATGAACACTGAAATTCAAGTATTTATTATATATATATATATATATAGCTAGAATTCACTGAACGTCAAGTATTTCTTATATATATATATATATATATATATATATATATATATATATATAGCCAGAATTCACTGAACGTCAAGTATTTCTTATATATATATATATAAATATATATATATATATATATATATACGGTATATGTATATATAGTGTGTGGATGTGAGTGTGAATGTTGTCTGTCTATCTGTGTTGGCCCTGCGATGAGGTGGCGACTTGTCCAGGGTGTACACCGCCTTCCGCCCGATTGTAGCTGATATAGGCTCCAGCGCCCCCCGCGACCCCAAAGGGAATAAGCGGTAGAAAATGGATGGATATATATATATATATATATATATACACATATATATATATATATATATGAAATACTTGACTTGGTGAATTCTAGCTGTAAATATACTCCTCCCCTTTTAGCCACGCCCCCGACCACGCCCCTGGCCCACCCCGACCATGCCCACCCCCCTCCCCCCACCTCTCGAAATCGGAGGTCTCAAGGTTGGCAAGTATGCATATCTGGCGTCCGACTGTGGAGGGATGGTGTGAGCGTGGGTGGGCGCCGACCCTACCTTGTGGTTCTTGCCATGTCTGTAGACCATCCAGTCCTCTCCGTTGGTGCTGACCTCCAGCTTGAAGGTGGTCACGTAGTACGACTTCTGCGTCTCCTTGGAAATGGCGCCCTGCATGGCGATGCCTGTGATCACCTTCAGCGTGTACAGGTCCACCTGTCGGCAGGGAAGGGGACACGGAGGGGGTATTTGAGTAAAAATGAACAATGTACACACTAGGGTTGTACGGTATACTGTAATATAATCTGCCTATTAACTGACACCTGACATGTTAGCTACTTCTCTTTGTTTTTAACATCTATTTTCTATTTTCTGCTGGATCTACTCTCTATTTTATGCTGCTGCTGTCACATATACTGTATATCTATGGCGTCACATTAGTGCCAAAAATCCGAGCGCATAAAAACTGTTATCGCGCGCTGATTCTCCACTTTGTGCGCACGCGCGACACCCTTTTGCGCGCGCGCGGTGCCTTTCTGTGCGCGCGCGGTGCCTTTCTGTGCGCTCTCTGTGTACTCCTGGCATCTCTCCTCGCGCTGTCATGTTTCTTTTTGGCACTTTGGGGGCGGGTATGCTTAGACGGCCCCTTCTTTCTGATTGGTCAGGCGAAAAATGCTGAAAAATGCTCAGAACCAATCAGAAGTATAGCAGGGCGGGTCATTGTCAATATGTATCAAGATTTACGGAGGAAGAAGTGGATAAAAAAAATGTCGCGCGCTGATGAAGGTTATTTCATACCACATAAACACAATACAGGGTAATACAAAATGTGACCCAAATAAATAATAAGACAACAAACACCATAATCACATCTTTCAGCCAGAACTGGTCCACCAGCAATAACATCCAACCATAACATTATTTTATATTTTCACTTCTTCTTGAACATTTGTTTTCTAATTTATGGAATTTCTTTTGATTCAGCCATAAAATTAATGAAATAATCTTTGAATTTTGTTTTTAAAATGTTAAAAATAGCTTTTAATAATGTATTCTGAAACAGTTTAAAATAATCAGAAAACTGACTAACACTGACCCTACACAACTATGTTGCACAATTAAGTCATTTTTTTTTAAAGCGAAAGAGGTAATTTCAACAGGTACAACATCCTATGTCATATCTACATGTAATAAGATTTGTAACATGGCAAACCGTTTGTAAATTGGTCGAAAATCGAGCAAGTTATGGTAATTTAATTAGTACATGTACCATTGACATCAATGTAATGATTGAGGCTAGATGTCCGAGGTAAGATGGCTACAACGTTGCTACACTGGAGAATGATTGGTCATATGAAAAATGCTCACAGCCAATCAGAAAGAAGGGGCCGTCTAAGCATACCCGCCCCCAAAGTGCCAAAAAGAAACATGACAGCGCGAGGAGAGATGCCAGGAGTACACAGAGAGCGCACCGCGCGCGCAAAAAGGCACCGCGCGCGCACAAAAAGGCACCGCGCGCGCACGAAGTGGAGAATCAGGGCGCGATAACAGTTTTTATGCGCTCGGATTTTTGGCACTAATGTGACGCCATATATATCAGTGACGTGCAGTCACTAGGAAAAATCACATGCCTGTAATTCATGGGAATACGGCAGGGGGCCTCACCTGCCATCATGGAAAGAAAAAAAATGTAAAAATAATTTTTTTTAATTAAATTGTTATATGTATCCAGTGATTATACTATAAAGTTATTTTCCATTTAACTTCACCCGTTTTAGATTATTTTTATTTAAAATCGCTGAATTTTCCACATTTGCCGTTCAAATACTGAGAAGAGACGGTGCGGTGAACAGCAGCCAGTTGAGGCACGTCACTCAGTGCCTCAACATGGATTGCGGACTCGGCTAACTGCTGGTCTGCTGTGCAGTGAGACCGTATTGCTATATGAACTATATTATACATTTCCATAGTTTAGTTAGCTGAGGTATATAATGTACAGTGTATTTTGTCAACAACTGTATGTGTGTAAAGTATTTCTTGTGCTGAGCGATCATAAAACGGCTGCAAAAGACGCACTGGCTGAGGCTCGCCTCCTGCACCCCCGCCGTAGAATGCACGGCAACCCCTGACGGGAGTGTTATATCAACTAAAGCCCACACTTAAACTTTCCACGTGCAAGATTGAATCTATTTAAAAAAAGTTATTTCATAAGAAGCCAAAAAGTGCAAAAACAATAATGTTCGTGTTGGAGGAGTTGTGAATGACTGCAGGGCCACAACATTAGGTACACCTGCAGACTGCAGGTGTACCTAATTCACAACTCCTCCAACACGAACATTATTGTTTTTGCACTTTTTGGCTTCTTATTAAATAACTTTTGTAACCTATTTTTATGGGCTTTCCTCTTTGTGATGTTAAGTTCCTGTTGTGCGCTGTTATACAGTATATGCCTTGAGCTCTTATTTTGAAGGCGCTAAGAGCGGAAGTGATGACACGTTGGAGTTGAGCGGAGGTTTTTGAAAGAATGTAAATAAAGTGGTCCTCGTGTAAACTGGAGCCTCCGTGTTTGTTATTTTGTAGTTTCTTACAGTATAGGCGACATTTATAACCCCTCGGTTACACTTTTTTAAATAGATTCAATCTTGCACGTGGAAAGTTTAAGTGAGGGCTTTAGTTGATATAACAACTCTCGTCAGGGGGTGCATTAATCCAGCACAACAGCGGCTCATGGACTTATTTTATAAGTAAAGGTAAGACCATGATAACGTTTTTTTTATCAAATGTGCTTTTTTGTGTGCTACAGTTTGTATGTGTAAAGTTAAAGTTAAGTTAAAGTAGCAATGATTGTCACACACACACTAGGTGTAATGAAATTTGTCCTCTGCATTTGACCCATCCCCTTGTTCACCCCCTGGGAGGTGAGGGGAGCAGTGGGCAGCAGCGGGGGAATAATTTTTGGTGATTTAACCCCCAATTCCAAGCCTTGATGCTGAGTGCTAAGCAGGGAAGAATGCTGGTATGAGCTTTTAAACATAACCCGTTAACTGCTGCCAATCAAATGGTGAATAAGATACTCTTTAGGGTTCATATGTTTGTAAATCTGACTGTGATGAAGTCAGTGCCTCACCAGCCATCAACCTCACCGCACGTCACTGATATATATACTGTAATATTGTACATGGTCATTGGTATATATTGTATATATGTTATAGACATTATATAATATATCTGTATATATATTATTCTGTACACATATTATGTATATATCCGTATATATGTTAGATTTTTTTTATCGCTATATTAGTCTATTTATACCTGCATTGTCCTTTCCATCCTTACACTTTCCATCATTGTAACTGAGCTACTGTGTTGAACAATTTCCCTTGTGGATCATTAAAGATATTATCGGCCGATAAATGCTTTAAAATGTAATATCGGAAATGATCGGTTTCAAAATTATCGGTATCGGTTTCAAAAAGTCAAATATATGACTTTTTAAAACGTCGCTGTGTACGCGGACGTAGAGAGAAGTACAGAGTGCCAATAAACCTTAAAGGCACTGCCTTTGCGTGCCAGCCCAATCACATAATATCTACGGCTTTTCACACACACAAGTGAATGCCAAGCATACTTGGTCAACAGCCATACAGGTCACACTGAGGGTGGCCGTATAAACAACTTTAACACTGTTACAAATATGCGCCACACTGTGAACCCACACCAAACAAGAATGACAAACACATTTCTGGAGAACATCCGCACCGTAACACAACATAAACACAACAGAGCAAATGCCCAGCAGCACTAACTCTTCTGGGACGCTAGAATATACACCCCCGCACCTCAACCCCGCCCACCTCAACCACCTCATGCTCTCTCAGGGAGAGCATGTCCCAATTTCCAAGCTGCTGTTTTGAGGCATGTTAAAAAGAATAATGCACTTTTTGACTTCAATAATAAATATGGCAGTGCCATGTTGGCATTTTTTTTCCATAACTGGAGTTGATTTATTTTGGAAAACCTTGTTACATTGTTTAATGCATCCAGCGGGGCATCACAACAAAATTAGGCATAATAATGTGTTCGTTCCACGACTGTATATATCGGTATCGGTTCATATCGGAATCAGTAATTAAGAGTTGGACAATATCGGAATATCGGATATCGGCAAAAAACCATTATCGGACATCTCTAGTGACAACCCTAATGTAGAGTGACACTTTCCACCATTTTCAGCAGACTGCATCGCACAAATGATTAACGTGAGATCCACCCAGGAATGGGGCCATGTGAATCCCTGCCTTACTGTAAGACCGGAATGGACCACAACCGGATTCAAACCTGGAACCCACTGGTTACTGGACAACTCCCTCCACCCGCTGAGCCACACCGTCCCACAAGCAGACAATACAGGTTCTAAAGACAGGATACAGAAGGGCGTCTGACAGGAAGTTGCACACGGACAAACTAACTAAAGAAAGTTGGCCTCATAAAAAGTAGTGCGGGTGAAGTTAACATAAAAAAAGACCTTCTCCTTAATTTGCGCTAATCTATATTTAATCTAATTGGAAGTCAGGTCCGGGACTCGGAATCCTTAATCTGCCAAAGTGTCCTCACAATTAATGTCTGAGGGTGTCGGACTGCCTGAAGATAGACATAAAGATGCAAATGTAGACATCAACTAATCAGCATCCATCTCTCACCTTCACCATTCTCATCTCCTTGTCGCCCTTCCTCCCTCATCCACTTCCCCATCGCTCCCTCGGTCGATCAATAGTGAAGACCGGGGGGCTCATTTTCATTTCCTGCCATACAATAGCTATAATCACCTCTCCCGCCTGATTGCGGATGCCACGCTGCACGTGTGGTATTTCACCTTAACGGCAAATTCGACCCCTTTTTGTGCCTGCATGGACCTTGTCAATATGAGGAGGACTTTAGCCTTCAGTCCCGTTTAACGGGAGCGCGTTACCTTCAATAGCCGTTGTGACAGAGGAGGACATAAAAATGGTTATTGAAGGGATTTCAGAACATTTAACGCATGGTGTCCAATTAGCGGCCCGCAGCTAATTTTTTAGCGGCCGGCGGGCACATTCTAAAAATACTAAAAGTAAATAAAAATACATAAAAAGTGGGGGGAAAAAGCAAACAGGTGAAATGTAAGGAGAAAAAGTTTATGTGACATGCAGGCAGTTTTTTCTTTAAAACCGGGTGCTCGAAGCTGGGTCTGATGAGGGCAGACGGAATAAAGACCAGCGGACCTGAAGATCCGGTGCCGGAACATAGTTCACTCTCTAAACCAGGGGTGCTCATTACGTCGATCGCGAGCTACCGGTCGATCTCGGAGGGTGTGTCAGTCGATCACCAGCCAGGCATTAAAAAAATAGTCCTAAAAATGAGCGATCATAAATCTTCACTATGACGTCACTTTCGTCACTTGATTGACATTCACGGCACCCGAGGGTCTTCTGAGATGACGCTGGCTGCTGCCAGCTCATTAAAATTACCGACAGGAAGGCGAGAAACACTTTATTTCAACAGACTCTGGCGCCGTACCTGTCGTCAAAACTCCAAAGACCGGTTGCACAGTTGCGCTAACAAAATAAGAGTCTCAGAAAGCTGGCGTGCACAAGCTAGCAAGCTACGGAGTTTGCCGACAATGTATTTCTTGTAAAGTGTATACAAAGGAGTACGGAAGCTGGACAAATAAGATGCCAAAAACCAACCACTTTCAAGTGGTATTGGACAGAAAGGAGGACTTTTTTTCTCCTCCATTCGAAAATGCGGACGTTATCAGCACCACTGTCTGATTCCTATCAATGCAAGTCATCAGAATCAGGTAATACACCAACTTATATTCTTGTCTTCATGAAAGAAAGGAATCTATATGTGTTAAACATGCTTGTATTATCTTTAAACACCTTTAACTTGTTAACAATATTAACTATATGTGTTAAACATGCTTGTATTATCTTTAAACACCTTTAACTTGTTAACAATATTAACTATATGTGTTAAACATGCTTGTATTATCTTTAAACACCTTAAACTTGTTAACAATATTAACTATATGTGTTAAACATGCTTGTATTATCTTTAAACACCTTTAAGTTGTTAACAATATTAACTATATGTATTAAATATTCTTGTATTATCATTAAACACCTTTAACTTGTTAACAACATTAACTGTATGTGTTAAACATGCTTGTATTATCTTTAAACACCTTTAAGTTGTTAACAATATTAACTATATATGTTAAACATGCTTGCATTATCATTAAACACCTTTAACTTGTTAACAAAAACATATATTTCATAAATAAGTAAATATAAATTATATATATGAATAACTAACCCACGACTTGATCAATTGAAAAGTAGCTCGCCTGCAGAAAAAGTGTGAGCACCCGTGCTCTAAACTATGGGAGAGAGGTGGACCGGCTGGCGTCTTGGTGCAGCCTCAACAACCTGGAGCTGAATCAGGCTAAGTCGGGTTAGATATAAGGTTTTAGAATGGCCTTCCCAAAGTCCTGACTTAAACGTGTGGACAATGCTGAAGAAACAAGTCCATGTCAGAAAACCAACACATTTAGCTGAACTGCACCAATTTTGTCAAGAGGAGTGGTCAAAAATTCAAGCAGAAGCTTGTGGATGGCTACCAAAAGTGCATTATTGCAGTGAAACTTGCCAAGGGACATGTAAGCCATACTTGCCAACCCTCCCGGATTTTCCGGGAGACTCCCGAAATTCAGCGCCTCTCCCGAAAACCTCCCGGGACAAATTTTCTCCCGAAAAACTCCCGAAATTCAGGCGGACCTGAGTGACGTGTTGACAACACACAACAACAGTGTCTACCGTAAAGCAGTTCGTCTGCCGTAAACAGCAATGTTGTGACACTTTTAAACAGGACAATACTGCCATCTACTGTACATGCATATGTGACCCACCCATAATGTGTCACATTTTTGTGTTGATTTATTTATTTTATTTTGTGGTTTGAATTCGTTTTTGGAGCTGTCATTACACATTTATCAGTATTCACATTGGTCAGTAGGGGGCAGTAGGGCATTTCTTCCCAATTGAATGCTATCCCCTGCAGACCGGAAGTGGCTTGTCATTCTGATGAGCGCGACCAGTCTGTGAACAATTGAAACGTCCTGTGTGCTTTTTCCTCCTGTATAACAGGTTAGTTTTGGTGAATCAACTCACTGAATAATATCCATGTGATCTTTATAAGTTTAAGTACACATTCTGATGGTGGAGCCTAACTCTAAAGTGTTTGTGAGTTGTAGTTTGTAAATGAACACTGAAATTCAAGTATTTATTTTATTTATATATATATATATATATATATATATATATATATATATAGAGCTAGAATTCACTGAATGTCAAGTATTTCTTATATATATATATATATATATATATATCTTAACCACGCCCCCAACCACGCCCCCGCCCCCACCCCCCACCTCCCGAAATCGGAGGTCTCAAGGTTGGCAAGTATGATGTAAGCAAATATTAACATTGCTGTATGTATACTTTTGACCCAGCACATTTGCTCACATTTTCAGTAGACCCATAATAAATTCATAAAAGAACCAAACTTCATGAATGTTTCTGTGACCAACAAGTATGTGCTCCAATCACTCCATCACAACAAAAAAATAGTTGTAGAAATGATTGGAAACTCAAGACAGCCATGACATTATGTTCTTTACAAGTGTATGTAAACTTTTGACCACGACTGTATATCATAGTGTGCATTTGTGGCAGTATCGCCCGTCCTTTGGATATCGTTTTTATTCCAATTGCCCAGAAGAAGACAAATACGAGTGGAGAAATGTTAGCTCAGTCACAAGGTGCGATGTCCGTGTTAGGTATGTGAGCGGCGAGCATCTCACCGGGGTGTAATACCCTGCACCAGGGGAGGTAAAACGCTGCGCTTGTTTCCTGTCAGGAAGACAGGTGTTTTAGACCACTTGCAGCACACACACCTGCTCACTTAGGGCCAGACGGGGATCCACCCAGACACCTAATCGATAGTCCCGGGCTTAGGAGAGGGGGGTGAGAAGAGGTGAGACACGGGGAAGGGAAGAGAAAGAGGTAACGACTAGAAGCCAGAGCGGAAAGATAGAGAGGGATGATAAGTGACGCTTCCTTGGACATGTTTGTCATCCATCACACCGCAGCCACCTGCACTCCTATCATCAATCTGCAGCCCACACCCACACTGGACCAGCAAAACACAACAGCAAGGGGACACAACAGAAAGAATGGAGGTTGATATTTGTCTTTTTATCAGACACTTAATCTATGTAATTGATTTTTTTTTTTAATTTGAGTATAAACATTTTTTGAAAAAAAAAATTAAGTACAGACATATTGTGTTGCTTCAAAAAAATAAATAAATACAATTTTAATTTTTTTTTCAAAAAATGTTAATACTCAAATATGCATGTAAAAATTCAGTGTATAAATATTTGTTGCTTCAAAAAAAAATTTTTTTTAATATATATACATATATATATATATTTTTTTTGAAGCAACAAATATTTATACACTGAATTTTTACATGCTGAATTTTAAAACACTGTAAAAAAAAAAAAATATATATATATATATATATATATATACATATATATATATATATATATACATATATATATATATATATATATATATATATATATATATATATATATATAAAACTTTTTTTTTACCTTTTTTTTTTTTTTTAAAGTTAGAAAATATTTCTTTTTTTCATGTTTTTCCTAATAAATTCAGTTTACAAAAAAAAGATAACATTTGAGGCGCTGTGGCTTAGCCTAGCGTATAAAATAAAATAAATCACAAAATAATTCGAGTCTGCAAAACAATGTGTGACACTGTAAAATATATATATATATATATATATATATATATATATATATTTTACAGTGTTTTAAAATTCAGCATGTAAAAATTAAGTGTATAAATATTTGTTGCTTCAAAAAATTTTTTTATATATATATATATGTATGTATATATATATATATATATATATATATATATATATATATATATATATATATTCATTTTTACAAAAATTTGGAGCAAAATTTGTGAACTAGACAAAAAAAAAAGTTTTTTGCATTTGAATTTTGTGAAGTAAATATTCTTATGTCAAGTTTCATCCAATACAAATGTGTGAGCAAAGTTGGTGTATGACAAAAATCAGTTTCTTAAAGTACAGTGTTTTAAAACTCAGCATGTAAAAATTCAATGTATAAATATTTGTTGCTTCAAAAAAAAAAAAAACTATATATATATATATATAAATAATTTTTTTTTGCTTCAAAAAAAATAAAACATACATATATATATATATTTTATTTATTTTATTTTTTATTTTTTGAAGCAACATTTGTATTGGATGAAACTTGACATAAGAATATTTACTTCACAAAATTCAAATGCAAAAAACTTTTTTTTTTGTCTGGTTCACAAATTTTGCTCCAAATTTTTTTCTTGAATGGAATTGTCAGCATTGCTTGATGTAAACATATTTAGTTAACAAAATTCAAATGCAAAAAACTTTTTTTTGGTCTAGTTTTGTCTAGTTCACAAATTGTGCTTAAATTTTTTTTCTTGAATGGAATTGTCAGTATTACTTGATGTAAAATATTTAGTTAACAAAATTCAAATGCAAACATTTTTTTTTTGTCAAGTTTTTTTGAAGCAACAAATATTTATACACTGAATTTGTACATGCTGAATTTTAAAACACTGTATTTTAACAAACAGATTTTTCTCATACACCAACTTTGCTCACACATTTGTATTGGATGAAACTTGACATAAGAATATTTAGTTCACAAAATTTAAATGCAAAAAACTTTTTTTTTGTCTAGTTCACAAATTTTGCTCCACATTTTTTTCTTGAATGGAATTGTCAGTATTACTTGATGTAAACATATTTAGTTTACAAAATTCAAATGCAAAAAAATTGTTTTTTTTGTCAACTAAAAATTTGTACATAAAGTAATACTGACAATTCCATTCAAGAAAAACAATTGGAAGCAAAATGTGTGAACTACACAAAACTAGACAAAAAAAAAAATGTTTGCATTTTAAATTTGTGAACTAAATATTCTTATGTCAAGTTTTATCGAATAAAAATGTGTGAGCAAAGTTGGTGTATGAGAAAAAACAGTTTGTGAAAGTACAGTGTTTTAAAATTCAGCGTGTAACATTCAGTGTATAAATATTTGTTGCTTCAGAAAAACTTTACAAAATTCAAATGAAAAAACTTTTTTTTTGGCAAGTTTTTTTTTGAAGCAACAAATATTTATACACTGAATATTTACACGCTGAATTTTAAAACACTGTACTTTAAGAAACTGATTTTTCTCATACACCAACTTTGCTCACACATTTGTATTGGATGAAACTTGACATAAGAATATTTAGTTCACAAAATTCAAATGCAAAAAACTTTTTTTTTTGTCTAGTTTTGTCTAGTTCACAAATTTTGCTTCAAATTTTGTTCTTGAATGGAATTGTCAGTATTACTTGATGTAAAAATATTTAGTTTACAATATTCAAATGCGAAAAACTCGTTTTTTTTTGTCAACTAAATATTCTTACTGACAATTCCATTCAAGAAAAAAAATTGGAAGCAAAATTTGTGAACAACTGTTGCTTCAAAAAAACTTGACTAAAAAAAAAAAATTTTTGCATTTGGATTTTGTTAAATAAATATTTTTACACCAAGTAATACTGACAATTCCATTCAACAAGAAAATTTAAACAAAATGTGTGAACTAGACAAAAAGAAAGTTTTTTGCGTTTGAATTTTGTGAACTAAATATTTTTATGTCAAGTTTCATTGAATAAAAAAATTGTGAGCAAAGTTGGTGTACGAGAAAAATCAGTCCGTTAAAGTACAGTGTTTTAAAATTCAGCATGTAAAAATTCAGTGTATAAATATCTGTTGCTTCAAAAAAACTTTACAAAATTCAAATGCAAAAAACTTGTTTTTTTTGTCAAGTTTCTTTGAAGCAACAAATATTTATACACTGAATTTTTACACGCTGAATTTTAAAACACTGTACTTTCACAAACTTTGCTCAGAAATGTTTATTCAATGAAACTTGACATAAAAATATTTAGTTCACAAAATTCAAACGCAAAAAACTTTTTTTTTGTCTAGTTTTGTCTAGTTCACAAATTTTGCTTCAAATTTTTTTCTTGAATGGAATTGTCAGTATTACTTGAAGTAAAAATATTTAGTATACAAAATTCAAATGCAAAAAAAACATTTTTTTTGTCAAGTTTTTTTGAAGCAACAAATATTTATGCACTGAATTTTTACACGCTGAATTTTAAAACATTGTACTTTAACAAACTGTTTTTTCTCATACACAAACTTTGCTCACACATTTGTATTGGATGAAACTTGACATAAGAATATTTAGTTCACAAAATTCAAATGCAAAAAACTTTTTTTTTTGTCTAGTTCACAAATTTTGCTCCACATTTTTTTCTTGAATTGAATTGTCAGTATTACTTGATGTAAACATATTTAGTGAATAAAAAACTGTGAGCAAAGTTGGTGTATGAGAAAAATCAGTCCGTTAAAGTACAGTGTTTTAAAATTCAGCGTGTAAAAATTCAATATATAAATATCTGTTTAAAAACTACAAAATTCAAATGCAAAAAACTTGTTTTTTTTGTCAAGTTTTTTTGAAGCAACAAATATTTATACACTGAATTTTTACACGCTGAATTTTAAAACACTTTTTTTACAAATTTTCAAATGCAAAAAACTAGGTTTTTTTTGTCAACTAAATATTTTTACATCAAGTAATACTGACAATTCCATTCAAGAAAAAAAATTGGAAGCAAAATTTGTGAACTAGACAAAACAAAAAAGTATTCTGTATTTGAATTCTGTGAACTAAATATTCTTATCGAATACAAATGTGTGAGCAAAGTTGGTGTATGACAAAAATCAGTCTGTGAAATTACAATGTTTTAAAATTCAGCATGTAAAATTTCAGTGTATAAATATTTGTTGCTTCAAAAAAACTTTACACAATTGAAATGCAAAAAAATTGGTTTTTTTTGTCAAGTTTTCTTGAAGCAGCAAATAGTAAACACCAACTTTGCTCACACATTTGTATTTGATGAAACTTGACATAAGAATATTTAGTTCACAAAATTCAAATGCAAAAACCATTTTTTTGTCTAGTTTTGTCTAGTTCACAAATGTTTTTCTTGAATGGAATTTTCAGTATTACCTGATGTAAAAATATTTAGTTGACAAAATTCAAATGCAAAAAACTTGTTTTTTTTGTCAACTAAATATTTTTATATCAAGTAATACTGACAATAATACAGCGCTCAGTATATAATAATTAAGTGCAGAAATAATAATTGCTTCAAAAAACAGATTTAATTTTTGTTGAATTTTGTGAAGTAAATATTTTTGCGTCAAGTTATACTAACCGTTTCATTGAATAAACATTTGTTAGCAAAGTTTGTGTATTTAAAAAAAAATCTATTTGCTATAATCCAGTGTTTTAAAATTATGCTTGTAAAAATTCAGTACAGAAATATTAATTGCTTCAAAAAAACTTGACGAAAAACGTAATTTTTAGTGTTTGAAATTTGTCAACTGAATTTTTTTAACATCAAAATATACTGACAATTTCAGTGTATAAACATTTGTGAGCAAAACTCATATGTTTAAAAATTACGTTTGTTTAAAATCAGTGTTTTATAATCCAGCGTGGAAAAATTCAGTGTAAAAAAACCCATCCATGTAGTATAGATCTGTTCACAAACGTCAAATTTAGTTATACACAGTGGCCCACTTGTCACGGTTTACCTGACACATGACACGTGACAAATTGGGTGGGTGTGGGGGGCGGGGGTGGGGCGCACTATCCACTTTAACCGCCAGAGGGCAGTAGAGTGTTGTATATTTAAACCAAAAATCATGGCTTTGATTACTTGGCGCCATCTCAGAAGTATGTTACCGTCTCTTATATAGCATACTAACTTTAGCATGCTAATGTTTTATGTTAGCTTTTTAGCTAATTTGTATATGTTAATTTACAATAAATGAGTCTTGACTTTTGAAGCAACAAATATTTTTTCTGCCCAATTTTTTTTTTTTTACTCAAAATGTTTAAAACAACACTATTTTACCAAACTACATTTTTAACCACAAATTTTGCTTACAATTTTTGTATTCAACAAAATTGCCAGTAGAATCCGATCCGTTCACAAAGTCAAATTTAGTTATACACAGTGGCTCAATTGTCGCGGTTTACCTGACACGTCAAACGTGACAAATTAGAGGGTGCACTATCCACTCTAGCCGCCAGAGGGCAGTAGAGGGTTGTATATCTTCAAATGTGTTTTCTGGCAGTTCCAACTTGCTCTCAGAAGATTTTCAGCAAAATTATTCAACCCCCTCTCTTCCTCTCACGTGAGATCCACCCCAGGGAAGGAGGCGAGAAGAAATTGTGACGTGAAATGACACGTTACGCGCTCCGTGGAGACCACACAAGACGCAAGATCCAAGAGCCAGGAAGCGGAGAGGCATGACGGCATTTATGACAGCTGCCTGTCAAGACCGGAGTCACCGCCGTGCACACCATGCACGCACAGACACGCCCACACACCGCGAGGCGTTAACGTAAGGAAACAGCTGAGGGTCTCGGTGGAACGCAGCGTCCTCGCCACAGCATCAGCGACAGAAAGACAACACCCGAGGAACATTTTGCTCAACGGTCCAAAGAAAGTCTGGAACGATCACACCCAAACGCAACATTTTTGGATGGAATAATACAAAACCCAAAACCAGTGGAGTTGGCACGTTGTGTAAATCGTAAATAAAAACAGAATACAATGATTTGCAAATAATCATTAACTTAGAACACATTGCAAAAAAAGTTGGCACGGGGGCATTTTTACCACTGTGTTACATGGCCTTTCCTTTTAACAACACTCAGTAAACGTTTGGGAACTGAGGGGACCAATTTTTGAAGCTTTTCAGGTGGAATTATTTCCCATTCTTGCTTGATGTGCAGCTTAAGTTGTTCAAAAGTCCGGGGGTCTCCGTTGTGCTATTTTAGGCTTCATTATGCGCCACACATTTTCAATGGGAGACAGGTCTGGACTACAGGCAAGCCAGTCTAGTACCCGCACTCTTTTACTATGAAGCCACGTTGATGTAACACGTGGCTTGGCATTGTCTTGCTGAAATAAGCAGGGGCGTCCATGATAACGTTGCTTGGATGGCAACATATGTTGCTCCAAAACCTGTATGTACCTTTCAGCATTAATGGCGCCTTCACATATGTGTAAGTTACCCATGCCTTGGGCACTAAAACACCCCCATACCATCACAGATGCTGGCTTTTCAACATTGCGCCTATAACAATGCAGATGGTTCTTTTCCTCTTTGTTCCGGAGGACACGACGTCCACAGTTTCCAAAAATAATTTGAAATGTGGACTCGTCAGACCACAGAACACTTTTCCACTTTGCATCAGTCCATCTCAGATGAGCTCGGGCCCAGCGAAGCCGGCGTCGTTTCTGGGTGTTGTTGATAAATGGCTTCCACGTTTCATAGTAGAGTTTTAACTTGCACTTACAGATGTAGCGACAAACTGCAGTTACTGATAGAGGTTTTCTGAAGTGTTTCTGAGCCCATGTGGTGATATCCTTTACACATTGATGTTGCAGTACCGCCTGAGGGATCCAAGGTCATTCAATGTTACGTGCAGTGATTTCTCCAGATTCTCTAAACCTTTTGATGATATTACAGAAATCCCTAAATTCCTTGCAATAGCTCGTTGAGAAATGTTGTTCTTAAACTGTTGGACAATTTGCTCACGCATTTGTTGACAAAGTGGTGACCCTCGCCCCATCCTTGTTTCATGGAAGCTGCTTTTATACCCAATCATGACACCCACCTGTTCCCAATTAGCCTGTTCACCTGTGGGATATTCCAAATAAGTGTTTGATGAGCATTCTCTGTCTTTTTTGCCACTTGTGCCAGCTTTTTTGAAACATGTTACAGGCATCAAATTCCAAATGAGCTAATATTTGCAAGAAAAATAACAACATCTTCCAGTTTGATAGTTAAATATCTTGTCTTTGCAGTCTATTCAATTGAATATAAGTTGAAAAGGATTTGCAAATCATTGTATTCTGTTTTTTTATTTACCATTTACACAACGTGCCAACTTCACTGGTTTTGGGGTTTGTACATTACCAGTGTGACAGAAGCGTGCACGTTCACGTCTCTCGTCAAACACGTATCAGCAGGGGCGGCAGCAGGACGTATCTATCGGCGCCTTGGACAGTGAGACGGGAAGGAAGTGCAAGACTGATGGGACTTTGACCTCATGCTACTTTTTGGCTGCAGTCCCTTCCTGTGTTTCGCTTCCAAGACTTTGGTCACAGTGGACTCCTGACAAGATGAAATACTATTTCTCTTGGTTCACATCGATCAATGTTTTATTGAGAGGTCAGGGGTGCTCGCCGTGTAAAAATACCGACAGAGCGAAGAAGTCAGAAACTGCCTCTTGCGTCTTTGGCTCACTCCGTTAAAATGACTCTTTGCCTATCGAGACAAGAAGACAGTTTCCCCCACTCCCTTCCCTCTGTTGCAAGTTTTGTTGATTCTATGTAATTTGTTTATTTGTGCTATGGCCAGTGTTGGGTTGGTTACTGAAAACCAGTAACTAGTTACAGTTACTAGTTACTTTATTTCAAAAGTAACTCAGTTACTAACTCAGTTACTTACAACAAAAAGTAATGCGTTACTGTGAAAAGTAACTATTTAGTTACTTCTTTTTTTTTTTTTTAAGGCTCCCATTAATGCCCTTTTAGCCTTCATTTCAGTAGTTATTGCACTGAAGAATAATACAATCTGTTGATCAACTTGACATGCATTTGCATCACAAAGACAAAGATATGTTTCAAAGGGCCAATTTATTTCGGGCCAGAACAAATTGACAAAACTAATTTTAAATAGCTGCAACATAACATACATAAGTAACAAACTGCATAATAACAACATAGCTGTAAACCAAGGAAGGCACACATGACATACACAAAGCCTAACCAGGCGTTTTTTTCTCTCAAGGAATTGTGAAAACTAACTCATGTATTTAAAGGGGGAGTGCACTTTTTTGGTGAAATTTTGCCTATCGAGACAAGAAGACAGTTTCCTCCACTCCCTTCCCTCTGTTGCAAGTTTTGTTGATTCTATGTAATTTGTTTATATGTGCTATGGCCTGTGTTGGGTTGGTTACTGAAAACCAGTAACTAGTTACAGTTACTAGTTACTTTATTTCAAAAGTAACCCAGTTACTAACTCAGTTATTTACAACAAAAAGTAATGCGTTACTGTGAAAAGTAACTATTTAGTTACTTCTTTTTTTTTTAAGGCTCCCATTAATGCCCTTTTAGCCTTCATTTCAGTAGTTATTGCACTGGAGAATAATACAATCTGTTGATCAACTTGACATGCATTTGCATCACAAAGACAAAGATATGTTTCAAAGGGCCAATTTATTTCGGGCCAGAACAAATTGACAAAACTATTTTAAATAGCTGCAACATAACGTACATAAGTAACAAACTGCATAATAACAACATAGCTGTAAACCACGGAAGGCACACATGACATACACAAAGCCTAACCAGGCGTTTTTTTCTCTCAAGGAATTGTGAAAACTAACTCATGTATTTAAAGGGGGAGTGCACTTTTTTGGAGAAATTTTGCCTATCGGGACAAAAAAAAGTAACTATTTAGTTACTTCTTTTTTTTTTTAAGGCTCCCATTAATGCCCTTTTAGCCTTCATTTCAGTAGTTATTGCACTAGAGAATAATACAATCTGTTGATCAACTTGACATGCATTTGCATCACAAAGACAAAGATATGTTTCAAAGGGCCAATTTATTTCGGGCCAGAACAAATTGACAAAACTGTTTTAAATAGCTGCAACATAACATACATAAGTAACAAACCGCATAATAACAACATAGCTGTAAACCAAGGAAGGCACACATGACATACACAAAGCCTTAACCAGGCGTTTTTTTCTCTCAAGGAATTGTGAAAACTAACTCATGTATTTAAAGGGGGAGTGCACTTTTTTGGAGAAATTTTGCCTATCGGGACAAAAAAAAGTAACTATTTAGTTACTTCTTTTTTTTTTTTAAGGCTCCCATTAATGCCCTTTTAGCCTTCATTTCAGTAGTTATTGCACTGGAGAATAATACAATCTGTTGATCAACTTGACATGCATTTGCATCACAAAGACAAAGATATGTTTCAAAGGGCCAATTTATTTCGGGCCAGAACAAATTGACAAAACTATTTTAAATAGCTGCAACATAACATACATAAGTAACAAACTGCATAATAACAACATAGCTATAAACCAAGGAAGGCACACATGACATACACAAAGCCTAACCAGCCGTTTTTTCTCTCAAGGAATTGTGAAAACTAACTCATGTATTTAAAGGGGGAGTGCACTTTTTTGGAGAAATTTTGCCTATTGAGACAAAAAAAAGTAACTATTTAGTTACTTTTTTTTTTTTTAAGGCTCCCATTAATGCCCTTTTAACCTTCATTTCAGTAGTTATTACACTGGAGAATAATACAATCTGTTGATCAACTTGACATGCATTTGCATCACAAAGACAAAGATATGTTTCAAAGGGCCAATTTATTTCGGGCCAGAACAAATTGACAAAACTATTTTAAATAGCTGCAACATAACATATATAAGTAACAAACCGCATAATAACAACATAGCTGTAAACCAAGGAAGGCACACATGACATACACAAAGCCTAACCAGCCGTTTTTTTCTCTCAAGGAATTGTGAAAACTAACTCATGTATTTAAAGGGGGAGTGCACTTTTTGGGGGGAAATTTTGCGTATCAAGACAAGAAGACAGTCCCCCCCCTCCCGCATTCTAACTTGCTAAAATCGTCTTGTTCTAGGTAGGGTCTGGGTAAGGGGTGATTGATGGCCTCTGTTCCCTCTGTTGCAAGTTTTGTTGATTCTATGTAACTTGTTTATGTGTGCTATGGTTATGAGATTTTTTTCCTTGGCCTCAGTCTGGCCCCTCCCTGGAGTGCAGCCTTTGACTGAATATTTTTTTACTCCCCCCCCTCCCCTCCCCAATGTTTACCTGTTTATCACCTTTTTTTTGTAAGGGGCGCCGGAAGTTGGCAGACCCGTCAGCCATCCTTTTTCTGTCTCCCTGAAATGTTTGTCTGATCTTCAATGGGGTTGTGCTGAAAATTGAATTTCCCCTCGGGGATTAATAACGTGCTTCTGAATTTGTAGCTAGCAATGTAGCTAATAAGACCGATCAATTCCACCTCTAAATCACTTTAAAAATGCATTAAAAAACCATCAACAATGCTTAATTTACATTCCGTAACCTGTATAATAACCGAGCTGTAGCGACATTGTTATTGCAAAATAATCATTAACTTAGAATTTAATGGCAGCAACACATTGTAAAAAAAAGTTGGCACAATGGCATTTTTACAACTGTGTTACATGGCCTTTCCTTTTAACAACACTCAGTAAACGTTTGGGGACTATTTTTGATAGAACTATTTTTCTATCATAGTAACACATCAGTGTGCTACGGTATTAGCCATAGAAGCTAGCTACGGCAAGAGATAAACTAGCTTCTACGTCAGCACGAAACACGTTTTGAGTTTGTAATGCACAACATTGCGATACAACACCAATCTGTACTGACTGAAAAACATGAACAACCATATTATAGTATCTGTAAAATATTAGCTAGCCAAACAGCGTATGTTGTCTGTCATGATACGTGTACCATGATCAAAATAAATGGTGACTCACTCGATGGACAGTTGTTTGTTTGGTCCAGCTGGCCGAGGACGTTTTTTTTTCGGTTTATTTTGGGTAAGCACTCCATTTGTGGCAAAAAAGCACAGCTTCAAACTCCACATTTTGCAGCTTCGAGTCACTTTCACCTCACTCTCTTGGCTCCAACATCTCACCCTTCCTTCGTGCTCGCTTCTAGAAGCAGCAGTTCATCCTCCGTATATTCAGCTTCAAAAAGATAAGATTATGAATCCTCATTTGTCCAAAAATAGTCGTCTGTTGTCGGTTACCAAGTCTGCCATTATTAGAAAACACACTCATGTTTGACACTAAGTAATTACAGTTGCATGTCCAGGACGTTAAATGGCAGCAGTGTTCAGTTTATTGTGTGTTGGTCATTTCAGTCGTCGTGCCCTACAAAGTGTTAATACTATAAGTATCGTACTTAATACTTAACATTGTTACGTGCATCCTAGTAGTAGTTCTCATTAACACATATGAAGGTGTTGAAATTAAAAAGTTAAAATCGTTAATCAGTAGCCAATATATATTAGCATTAAGCTAGCGCATTTGTGGAAAGGGGGAGCCTTACTTAACTTACTTTGGAGCGTTTTTTTTGAGTCACTTTCTTTGTTGGCATTGAAAATCGCAACAGTTTGGCTGCCGGAGTGATCGGCAAGTGCCAAACTGCAACTGTGCGTGACCCCAAGCGCAACCCAGGGTACGGAAACATGGCACCGTCGGATATTACGTGAATCGGTGACCAGTAGGACCGGCCGGATTCACCGGATCCAGAACCCATTCCTAAACAAACTTTTGGACCCCAGTGTTTGCTAGCAAGGTTACAATGTCTGCTAATGTGTTCACAGTGGTCCAAGTTCCTCTGTACAACAGGAGAACTCTACCGTTTTTGGGAATTTCCTGCAAAAATGTTTGTCTCCCAAGTTTTGAACTCAACTCGGGGGGTCGGTATAGTGTCGTTCCCGGGCCGGATTTGGCCAGTTGAATAGCCCTGCCCTATGCCAAGAGGGCGCAAACTTTAGAACATGTTCGGAGTATTATACATATTTTCCCTGCACGCCGTCTTCTATCTCTGCGTCCCGGGGTCACGCCTACTGCGGACATGTTTGCGACACATATTTGTCTTTAAATATGCGTCTATCATTTTTTTATCCTCCATCCATCCATCCATCTTATTCCGCTTATCCGAGGTCGGGTCGCGGGGGCAGCAGCCTAAGCAGGGAAGCCCAGAATTCACTCTCCCCAGCCACTTCGTCCAGCTCTTCCTGTGGGACCCCGAGGCGTTCCCAGGCCAGCCGGGAGACATAGTCTTCCCAACGTGTCCTGGGTCTTCCCCGCGGCCTCCTACTGATCGGACGTGCCCTAAACACCTCCCTAGGGAGGCGTTCGGTGGCATCCTGACCAGATGCCCGAACCACCTCATCTGGCTCCTCTCGATGTGGAGGAGCTCCTCGGTGGCAAGGCCCCAGGGGTGGATGACAACCGCCCGGAGTTCCTTAAGGCTCTGGATGCTGTGGAGCTGTCTTGGTTGACAAGACTCTGCAGCATTGCGTGGACATCGGGGGCGGTACCTCTGGATTGGCAGACCGGGGTGGTGGTTCCGCTCTTTAAGAAGGGGAACCGGAGGGTGTGTTCTAACTATCGTGGGATCACACTCCTCAGCCTTCCCGGTAAGGTCTTTTCAGGTGTACTGGAGAGGAGGCTACGCCGGATAGTCGAACCGCGGATTCAGGAGGAACAGTGTGGTTTTCGTCCTGGTCGTGGAACTGTGGACCAGCTCTATACTCTCGGCAGGGTCCTTGAGGGTGCATGGGAGTTTGCCCAACCAGTCTACATGTGTTTTGTGGACTTGGAGAAGGCATTCCACCGTGTCCCTCGGGAAGTCTTGTGGGGAGTGCTCAGAGAGTATGGGGTATCGGACTGTCTGATTGTGGCCGTCCGCTCCCTGTATGCTCAGTGCCAGAGCTTGGTCCGCATTGCCGGCAGTAAGTCGGACACGTTTCCAGTGAGGGTTGGACTCCGCCAAGGCTGCCCTTTGTCACCGATTCTGTTCATAACTTTTATGGACAGAATTTCTAGGCGCAGTCAAGGCGTTGAGGGGATCTGGTTTGGTGGCTGCAGGATTAGGTCTCTGCTTTTTGCAGATGATGTGGTCCTGATGGCTTCATATGGCCAGGATCTTCAGCTCTCACTGGATCGGTTCGCAGCCGAGTGTGAAGCGACTGGGATGAGAATCAGCACCTCCAAGTCCGAGTCCATGGTTCTCGCCCGGAAAAGGGTGGAGTGCCATCTCCGGGTTGGGGAGGAGATCTTGCCCCAAGTGGAGGAGTTCAAGTACCTCGGAGTCTTGTTCACGAGTGGGGGAAGAGTGGATCGTGAGATCGACAGGCGGATCGGTGCGGAGTCTTCAGTAATGCGGACACTGTATCGATCCGTTGTGGTGAAGAAGGAGCTGAGCCGGAAGGCAAAGCTCTCAATTTACCGGTCGATCTACGTTCCCATCCTCACCTATGGTCATGAGCTTTGGGTTATGACCGAAAGGACAAGATCACGGGTACAAGCGGCCGAAATGAGTTTCCTCCGCCGGGTGGCGGGGTTCTCCCTTAGAGATAGGGTGAGAAGCTCTGCCATCCGGGGGGAGCTCAAAGTAACAACATTTTTTTATCCTTTCCAAAAAAAAATTAGACGATGACTTAATGTCGACCTCGTCGTTGTAGAGTTCTGAGGACAAACAGGACCCTTGTGTTTGTTTACTTTGGTATCAGAGGGAACACGGTTAATTATAAATGCATTATAATAGAGGACATAACTTGTAAACAGTGTCAGGCGGAACACTGAAGCTGCCTTTGGGAGACCGTAGGAAGGTGACATCCAACAAGATAATCTATTGTTTACAGACGGAGTGTCACCGAGGAGGGCCGCTTCAAATCCATTTGTGTCTGAGCGGTGCATGAACCCCGCACTCCCCTTCCCCTCCGCGGACCAGACGAGCTCATAACTCAGGCTTGGCAAGTGGCTGGCACAAAGTTGGCACGGTGATAGAGCACAGTAAACAATGCCATACCGAGGCATCGAGCTGCTAAACCTTGATAACACTACACCGCCCTCTCCGTCCCACTGATGCAATAATAGCAATGCGAGCGTTATTATGTGCGACTCGTCAGCACAAGGACAAATATGCTGCGAAATTAACACCGCCATCTCTTTTTAGCCCAGATTATTGGATATGATTGCAATTCTACAGTTAATTTTTGCAAGAAATACAGAAAAGCGGAACCTCGATTTACGAACCACTCTATTTGCTAACCTTCCGATTTATGAACTTTTATATCTAGCCCAGGGGTCGGCAACCCGCGGCTCCGGAGCCGCATGCGGCTCTTTGATCACTCTGATGCGGCTCAGCAGCTTACTTGCTGAACCCCCCAATGTTCCCGTGAGACTTCCGGATTTCAGTGCCTCTCGCAGAAAACTCCCGGGATTAATATTCACCGATTTTCACCCTTATGGCTATAATAAGGGCGTGCCATGATGATACAACATTTGGCGCCCTCTACAATCTGTATTAACAGCGTGCCAGCCCAACACTTGTTATACAATATACATTTTCTGCTTGCTTACTTGGTCAACAGCCACACAAGTTACACTGACGGTGGTCATATAAAACAACTTTAACACTCTTACTAATAATGCGCCACACTTTGAACCAAAACCAAACAAGAATGACAAACACATTTCGGGAGAACATCTGCACCTTAACACAACATAAACACAACAGAACAAACACCCAGAATCCCATGCATCCCTGACTCTTCCGGGCTACATTATACACCCCTGCTACCACCAAACCCCGCCCCCACCCCAACCCTGCTCCCTCACACATCAACCCCCCCACCCCCCACCCCCCCTCTCTCTGTGCGTCGGTTGAGGTGGGCGGGGTTTGGTGGGGGCGGGGGGGGGGGTATAATGTATCCCGGAAGAGTTAGGGCTGCATGGGATTCTGGGTATTTGTCCTGTTGTGTTTATGTTGTGTTACGGTGCAGAAGTTCTCCCGAAATGTGTTTGTCATTCTTGTTTGGTGTGGGTTCACAGTGTGGCGCATTATTAGTAAGAGTGTTAATTTTTATTTTTTTTTATACCGCCACCGTCAGTGTGACCTGTGTGGTTGTTGAACATGTATGCCTTGCTGTCACCTTTGTGAGCAAGCGGAAGCCCCATACAACGTGTAGCTGATCAGGCACGCTGGCTGTAGTGGGTGCTATATGCTGTACCATCACGGCACGCATGACGCTGACAAGGGCCATTCATTTAGAACCCGCGTGCCGCACCAGTTTTCAAATTCTATATAAAGGTGTGGGCAGCGTGTCTGAGACCCCTGGTTATACATAGCACAAAGCAAAAAAAAAACATTGTATGCAGTGTTATTTTATTTAAAATTTCAAAAAATGTTTGCGGCTCCCATTGTTTTCTATAATTTGTGAAGCTGGTCAAAATGGCTCTTTCACTGGTAAAGGTTGCTGACCCCTGATCTAGCCAGATGTGCAAACCGTGTCTCTGTGTACGAACGCGTCATTCAGTCATTCAGTCATTCATTTTGTGTCACGCCTGCAGGCAAAAAGCAGCTGCCCAGTACTCATCACTTTTTTTTAAAAGTTTCGACAAGTATTGTCCATTTTTCTAACTCAATACGAGTGCCAAAAACCACAAATGAGAGTAGAAAGAAAGCGCTATTTGGCGCTTATAGGTATGGAAGAATTGTGATGAGACCAAACCTTTCTGGAAAAATATGCCAGAGCAGACTTGTTTCAAGACACAGCCTCTCAATCAGTGGCGTGTCTTTTAAGGCCTCGTCCCTTTCCTTCTCCCTCCGTCTGCTGCTTTCTCTTCAGCTCCTCTGCCGTTGTTAATGTGGGTGGATTACACTTTTTTCAATGTTTATTATTATTAAGCATGTTGGGGATTTCTGATCGTTTGTGAGGGCACCAATGGGACTTCTGTGTGTGCGCGCGCGTGTTGGCAGAGCAGTGCATACGGCACAGTTCAACATGGTTTGGCTTGTTAATAAAAAGGAAATTGATGTATGTTTATTTGATGTACAGTACCGTATAGTGTTCAAAGTGTACAAACCTTCACTAAAATATGGACTTTTGTTAAAACTGAAAACCCATTATTCATTCAAAGTTTATTATTATTATTAAGGATTTTTGTGATTTCTGATCGTTTGTGAGGGCACCAATGTGACTTCTTCTATTGGCAGAGCAGTGTATACGGCACAGTTCAACATTGTTTGGCTTGTTAATAAAAACGAAGTTGATCTATGTTTATTTGATATACTGTAATGTATAGCACTCTATATTGTGTTCAAATAGTACACAACTTTACAAAAATATAGATTTTTGTCGAAACTCAAACCCATTATCCATATTTACATTGTTTCTTGAGGAAAAAAATGCTTCACTATACAAATTTTTTTATTTAAAAACCCTGTTGAAGAACCAATTACGTTTTGAAATCAAAAGGTTTGTATAGTGAAGTAAATGTATCCATACGAAACAATGTACATATGAATAATAGGTTCCTGCCTCGACAAAAACCCAGGATTTGCAAACTCTGTTCAAGAACCAATTAAGTTCGGAAATAATAAAGTTTGTATAGTGAAGCAAATTTCTCCTTATAAACAATATAAATATGAATAATAGGTTCCTGCCTCGACAAAAACCTGGGATTTGCAAACTTTGTTCAAAAACCAATTAAGTTCGGAAATCAAAAAGTTTGTATAGTTAAGCAAATTTCTCCATAAGAAATGTAAATATGAATAATAGGATCCTGCCTCGACAAAAACCTGGTATTTACAAACTCTGTTCAAGAACCAATTAAGTTTGGAAATCAAAAAGTTTGTATATTGAAGCAAATCTCTCCATAAGAAAAAATGCAAATATGAATAATAGGTTCCTGCTTCGACAAAAACCTGGTATTTACAAACTCTGTTCAAGAACCAATTCAGTTGGGAAATCAAAACGTTTGTATAGTAAAGCAAATTTCTCCATAAGAAACAAGGTAAATATGAATAATAGGTTCCTGCCTCGACAAAAACCTGGTATTTACAAAAAGTTTGTATAGACAAGCAAATTTCTCCATAAGAAATGTAAATATGAATAATAGGTTCCTGCCTCGACAAAAACCTGGTATTTACAAACTCTGTTCAAGAACCAATTCAGTTCGGATATCAAAAAGTTTGTATAGGGAAGCAAATTTCTCCATAAGAAACAATGTAAATATGAATAATAGGTTCCTGCCTCGACAAAAAACAGGTATTTACAAACTATGTTCAAGAACTAATTCAGTTCGGAAATCAAAAAGTTTGTACAGTGAAGCAAATTTCTCCATAAGAAACAATGTAAATATGAATAATAGGTTCCTGCCTCGACAAACACCTGGTATTTGCAAACTCTGTCCAAGAACCAATTAAGTTCGAAAATCAAAAAGTTTGTATAGGGAAACAAATGTCTCCATAAGAAACAATGTAAATATGAATAATAGGTTCCTGCCTCGACAAAAACCCGGGATTTGCAAACTCTGTTCAAGGACCAATTAAGTTCGGAAATAAAAAAGTTTGTATAGTGAAGCAAATTTCTCCATAAGAAACAATGTAAATATGAATAATAGGTTCCTGCCTTGACAAAAACCCGGGATTTAAAAACTCTGTTCAGACCCAATTCAGTTCGAGAATCAAAAAGTTTGTATAGTGAAGCAAATTTCTCCATAAGAAACAATGTAAATATGAATAATAGGTTCCTGCCTCGACAAAAACCCGGGATTTAAAAACTCTGTTCAGAACCAATTCAGTTCGGAAATCAAAAAGTTTGTATAGTAAAGCAAATTTCTCCATAAGAAACAATGTAAATATGAATGATAGGTTCCTGCCTCAACAAAAACCCGGGATTTACAAACTCTGTTTAAGAACCAATTAAGTTCGGATATCAAAACGTTTCTATAGGGAAGCAAATTTCTCCATAAGAAACAATGTAAATATGAATAATAGGTTCCTGCCTCAACAAAAACCCGGGATTTACAAACTCTGTTTAAGAACCAATTGAGTTCGGATATCAAAAAGTTTGTATAGGGAAGCAAATTTCTCCATAAGAAACAATGTAAATATGAATAATAGGTTCCTGCCTCGACAAAAACCTGGTATTTACAAAAAGTTTGTATAGCCAAGCAAATGTTTCCATTAGAAACAATGTAAATATGAATAATAGGTTCCTGCCTCGACAAAAACCTGGTATTTATAAACTCTGTTCAAGAACCAATGCAGTTCGGAAATCAAAACGTTTGTATAGTAAAGCAAATTTCTCCATAAGACAAAATGTAAATATGAATGACAGGTTCCTGCCTCGACAAAAACCCGGGATTTAAAAACTCTGTTCAAGAACCAATTAGGTTCGGAAATCAAAAAGTTTGTACAGTGAAGCAAATTTCTCCATAAGAAACAATGTAAATATGAATAATAGGTTCCTGCCTCGACAAAAACCCGGGATTTAAAAACTCTGTTCAGAACCAATTCAGTTCGGAAATCAAAAAGTTTGTATAGTAAAGCAAATTTCTCCATAAGAAACAATGTAAATATGAATGATAGGTTCCTGCCTCAACAAAAACCCGGGATTTACAAACTCTGTTTAAGAACCAATTAAGTTCGGATATCAAAACGTTTGTATAGGGAAGCAAATTTCTCCATAAGAAACAATGTAAATATGAATAATAGGTTCCTGCCTCAACAAAAACCCGGGATTTACAAACTCTGTTTAAGAACCAATTAAGTTCGGATATCAAAAAGTTTGTATAGGGAAGCAAATTTCTCCATAAGAAACAATGTAAATATGAATAATAGGTTCCTGCCTCGACAAAAACCTGGTATTTACAAAAAGTTTGTATAGCCAAGCAAATGTTTCCATTAGAAACAATGTAAATATGAATAATAGGTTCCTGCCTCGACAAAAACCTGGTATTTATAAACTCTGTTCAAGAACCAATTCAGTTCGGAAATCAAAACGTTTGTATAGTAAAGCAAATTTCTCCATAAGACAAAATGTAAATATGAATGACAGGTTCCTGCCTCGACAAAAACCCGGGATTTAAAAACTCTGTTCAAGAACCAATTAGGTTCGGAAATCAAAAAGTTTGTACAGTGAAGCAAATTTCTCCATAAGAAACAATGTAAATATGAATAATAGGTTCCTGCCTCGACAAAAACCTTGTATTTACAAACTCTGTTCAAGAACCGATTCAGTTCGGAAATCAAAAAGTTTGTATACTGAAGCAAATTTCTCCATAAGAAATGTAAATATGAATAATAGGTTCTTGCCTCGACAAAAACCCGAGATTTACAAACACGGTTCAAGAACCAATTAGGTTCGGAAATCAAAAAGTTTGTATAGTGAAGCAAATTTCTCCATACGAAACAATGTAAATATGAATAATAGGTTCTTGCCTCGACAAAAACCTGATATTTACAAACTCTGCTCAAGAACCAATTCAGTTCGGAAATCAAAAAGTTTGTATAGTGAAGCAAATTTCTCCATAAGAAATGTAAATATGAATAATAGGTTCCTGCCTCGACAAAAACCTGGTATTTACAAACTCTGTTCAAGAACCAATTCAGTTCGGAAATCCAAAAAGTTTGTATATTGAAGCAAATTTCTCCATAAGAAATGTAAATATGAATAATAGGTTCCTGCCTCGACAAAAACCCGAGATTTACAAACACGGTTCAAGAACCAATTAGGTTTGGAAATCAAAACGTTTGTAAAGTGAAGCAAATTTCTCCACAAGAAACAATGTAAATATGAATAATAGGTTCTTGCCTCGACAAAAACCTGGTATTTATTCAAGAACCAATTCAGTTCTTAAATCAAGGTTCCCCTGTAGAATACACTTTAACCAGTGAACTTTCATCAGGACTGTCAGCTGAATAAACTCAGACAAACCTGGATGTATTCTCTGTTGCTGTCCTCGTAGGGCGTCCATCCATTGTTGTTGTAGTTGAGTCTGGCCTGGTGCGGCAGCCAATTTTCATCATAGAAACTCGACGAAGCCGTGATCTGCTCATCGGTGATCTTTCCGGATTCCAGGCCAAAAGCGTTGCTGCAATGAAACGCTGCGAAACGAAAAAAAAAAGCAGATTTTTAATATCGGACGACGTTTCAACCAAATGTGACTCCGTTCACTTTTCCACGTACTCTCGCTGACTTCCTTGTGCGTCATGTTGTAGCGGGCCGAGAAGCCGTCTTTTGCCACAGCCATGTCCGTGTGGAAGGACAGGGAGAGAATGCCCGTGGATGACTGGATCTCGGGAGGCACCATAGTCCCACAGTAACGACCAATCAGTGGGCCCACTGGGAATCAGAAAGAATGGAATTGTTTTTGACCAAGAACAAATCTGAGTCAGTTTATCTGATCGACAACTATACAGCACTCCTTAATAAATATGACATTTTCAAGAAAATCCACATACAAACATTTTCTTCCTATACCTAAAATATATATATATATATATATATATATATATATATATATATATATATATATATATATATATGTTCTCCCTTTTCTGTAGACAGAAAAGGGAGAACAGATGCATTTTTGTCTAAAAACTAACGATAAAGGTGAAGTTATAACGAGGGATGATGTTTGATAAGAAATTATCGAGTTCGAGCCCATCATCGAATCCTCTTATCGAACCGATTCCTTAGCGATTCTCTTATCGAATCCAGATAGGTTGTTGTATATGGAAAAAAACACAATATTTGGTTTAACAAAAGCTCACTTTTATTTTATAAGAAAATAATAAAATAAAATAAATAAATAAATATTGACTGCTACCCCCCTCAAAAAATAAAATAAATAAATATTGACTGTTGTTACCCAAAGTACTGTATATTAAGTGGGATTTTTCCAGAAAAACAAATATATACAGTCACACAAAAACAACCTGTCTCTGTGATCACTATAGGTGCATAAATAATAATATAGTGTTAAATAAAATCAGTCCCTTGGGCACAAAACTAAAAATAATACAGCTCTCCAAAAAGTGCACTTCTGCTGCTATTGGAACATACTAACTACACACACTATGACACTAAGAACACCACAGTCATCAATCAACAGTTCTTCTTCTAAAAAATTATTTCGATGGAGGAAATACATGACTGGCAGCCATTCTAAGTCCTCAAAACATCCATTGAAACAGTGCACAAAAATCGTTTTTCAATAAACATCTTAGTATCAAATTTAACTACAATCCACCTTAATATTGAGTTACATAAACAAGTTAAACAGTTTACTTACAGACTTATCTTTTCCAAGGCTTGTAGGAGCTAACACAACTTCTCAATTGTCTCATGAACTGAACTGACGTCGCCAACCCGGAAGTGCCCAAACTAATGACGCGTAGTATTTTCATATCGCCACAAGGTGTCAGTAAGAGTCTACAATCAAATGGTCATAACATTGCCGTCCCACAAGCCATTTCCTGTGGGACGGGATTCGTTCCCAGGGATTCGAATAAAGAACCAACTCCTTTTCTTTACTATAGTGGTCTCGATAACGGTAACCGGTACTCAAAAAGGGATTCGAGTCCATGGAATCGGTTCTTTTCTAATCGAACAACCGGGAGAACCGGTTTCGACCATCATCCCTAGTTATAACACCGAAACGCCCTCAGGAAGAGGTGCTTTAAGACATGGCTAGCGAGCTAGCGGCTAAAGTCCATCCGCAGTCTGCAGTGTTTTAGCTACTTCCAAATCACTAATCCTGGCCTCCATGGCGACAAATAAAGTACGTTTCTTACAAGTATCATCCCTGCAGGACGAGGAATAGCTAAACATGCTTCGCTACACACCGCAGCTCACCTGCGTCACAATGTAAACAAACGCCATGGGTGGATCTACACCTGACATCCACTGTAATGATACCAAGTACAAGAGCGTATCTAGTCGATACTACTATGATTACATCGATATTTATTTAAGCATCACAAAATCTTTTTTTCTTTAAAAAAAATTCATATTGTGTTAATAAACTCAGGAAATACGTCCCTGGACACACGAGGACTTAAATTATGAGCATTGTATGATCCTGTATCAAACAACAGAAGAATATGTGTCAATTAAAAAGTAGCAACCATGGTCAACTTTGAGTAGACGTGGTCTTTTTCCGTTTACAAGCTCAGGAATTTGCATGCATGTTGCACGGCCCATTAATCGTATTTATTCATTTTCACGATTGTAACATTTTTATCATCGTGAGAAGCCGAAATTGAAATGTGATAAAAATGTGATTGATGGTCCAGCCCTAGGATGGCCACACCTTTCCATGTTACCACTCCCTTTAGTATCATTTATTTCTCTCTGTGGCTGTATGTGTGTGTGTGTGTGTGTGTGTGTGTGTGTGTGTGTGTGTGTGTGTGTGTGTGTGTGTGTGTGTGTGTGTGTGTGTGTGTGTTCTTGTATTTTCCACCCTTCTTGAGACATCAACAAAGAAAAGTACCGTCCATTTGAGGACCGGTGAACAAGTTAGGACATAAATCATGGTCCCCATACGGAAAACCATTGCATCTAATAGAGAATGTCTCATTTGCACCCCTGGTGGTGAAATCTATCAAAATTAGGGTGGTCCCAAAAAGGAGGGATTTTTCAAATTGACTGTGTGTCGGTTTTAAAAGTGCTCCCCCTCTGGTCAACATATGAAATAACAAGTGTGTGTAAACATTTGAAGTGCTCCCCCTCTGGCCAATATATGCAATAACAAGGGTGTGTAAGAAATTGAAATGCGCCCCCTTTGGTCAAAATAAATTAAAAAAAATAAAATAAATATGTATAATGAGACATACTGTAATAACTTGAAGTAAATAATGAAGATTAAAAACCAATGAGAAACAAAAAAGAAAAGAAAGAAAAAATAACTAAAATAAGTTTTTTTTTCTTATAAAATTGGGAACAATTTCTTATATTCTTTTTGTTTCTGTAATATTGCAATATTTTCTCGTAAAATTATTACTGTTTTATGCGAAATTATTACTTTTTAATGCAAAATGGCAACATTTGTCATATAAATTTCAGACTTTCATCACAATATTGCCAACTATTTTTGTTGTTCTTGTAAAATAGTGACATTTTTTGAGTAAAATGATGACTTTTGTCACGATTTTGCCGAGTAAAATTCCGACTATTATTATAATATCGCCAAAAATGTTACGTATTCTTATAAAATTCTGACTTTTGTCGAGTAAAATTACGACTCTTCATAAAATTGCCAACATTTTTGGGTTTTCTTGTAAAATTACGACTGTTATTGAGTAAAATTCCAACTTTTCTCATAACATTGCACAAATGTTCAGTTTTTCTTTTAAAATTTTAAATTGCGTATGGTAAATGACGACTTTTATTATAACACTGCCAAAATTCTAAGTTTTTCTTGTGAAATTGTGACCTTTTTCTTGTGAAATTCCAACTTTTTCACAACAAGCTTTTTTATATTTGCATAGTATGTATATATTATTAATGTTGTAAATACACTTCTTTATATATCTAGAAAGGGTGGTCTAAAGAGGTAGGCATTTTTCGGAGGTCTCAAGAATGTAACAAGTACAACAATGTGTGTGTGTGTGTGTGTGTGTGTGTGTGTGTGTGTGTGTGTGTGTGTGTGTGTGTGTGTGTGCGTGTGTGTGTGTGTGTGTGTTCTTGTATTTTCCACCCTTCTTGAGACATCAACAAGGAAAAGTACCGTCTATATGAGGAGGTGTGAACAAGTTAGGACATAAATCATGGTCCCAATACGGAAAACCATTGCATCAAATAGAGAATGTCTCATTTGCAACCCTTGTGGTGAAATCCATCAAAATTAGGGTGGTCCCAAAAAGGAGGGATTTTTCAAATTGACTGTGTGTCGGTTTTAAAAGTGCTCCCCCTCTGATCAATATATGAAATAACAAGTGTGTGTAAAAAATCGAAGTGCTCCCCCTCTGGCCAATATATGCAATAATAAGTGTGTGTAAGAAATTGAAATGCACCCCCTTTGGCCAAAATGTATACAAAAAAAATATATATATATAAGTATACATACTGTAATAACTTGAAGTAAATAATGAAGATTAAAAACCAATTAGAAACAAAAAATAAAAAACAAAAAAAAATGTTGTGTGTCAACTTTTTTTTATAAAACTGGGAACAATTTCTTATATTCTTTTTGTTTCTTTAATATTGCAATATTTTCTCGTAAAATTATTACTGTTTTATGCGAAATTATTACTTTTTAATGCAAAATGGCAACATTTGTCATATACATTTCTGACTTTTATCTCAATATTGCCAACTTTTTTTGTTGTTCTTGTAAAATAGTGAAATTGTTTGAGTAAAATTATGACTTTTGTCACGATTTTGCCGAGTAAAATTCCGACTATTATTATAATATCGCCAAAAATGTTACGTATTCTTATAAAATTCGGACTTTTGTCGAGTAAAATTACGACTCTTCATAAAATTGCCAACATTTTTGGGTTTTCTTGTAAAATTGTGACTGTTATTGAGTAAAATTCCAACTTTTCTCATAACATTGCACAAATTTTAATTTTTTTTATAAAATTCTGACTTTTGTCGATTAAAATTACGACTCTTCATAAAATTGCCAACATTTTTGGCTTTTCTTGTAAAATTACGACTGTTATTGAGTAAAATTCCAACTTTTCTCATAACATTGCACAAATGTTCAGTTTTTCTTGTAAAATTTTAAATTGCGTATGGTAAATGACGACTTTTATGATAACACTGCCAAAATTCCAAGTTTTTCTTGTGAAATTGTGACCTTTTTCTTGTGAAATTCCAACTTTTTCACAACAAGCTTTTTTATATTTGCATAGTATGTATATATTATTAATGTTGTAAATACACTTCTTTATATATCTAGAAAGGGTGGTCTAAAGAGGTAGGCATTTTTCGGAGGTCTCAAGAATGTAACAAGTACAACAATGTGTGTGTGTGTGTGTGTGCGTGTGTGTGTGTGCGTGTGTGTGTGTGTGTGTGTTCTTGTATTTTCCACCCTTCTTGAGACATCAACAAGGAAAAGTACCGTCCATATGAGGAGGTCTGAACAAGTTAGGACATAAATCATGGTCCCAATACGGAAAACCATTGCATCAAATAGAGAATGTCTCATTTGCACCCCTTGTGGTGAAATCCATCAAAATTAGGGTGGTCCCAAAAAGGAGGGATTTTTCAAATTGACTGTGTGTCGGTTTTAAAAGTGCTCCCCCTCTGATCAATATATGAAATAACAAGTGTGTGTAAAAATTCGAAGTGCTCCCCCTCTGGCCAATATATGCAATAATAAGTGTGTGTAAGAAATTGAAATGCACCCCCTTTGGCCAAAATGTATACAAAAAAATATATATATATAAGTATACATACTGTAATAACTTGAAGTAAATAATGAAGATTAAAAACCAATTAGAAACAAAAAATAAAAAACAAAAAAAAATGTTGTGTGTCAACTTTTTTTTTTTATAAAACTGGGAACAATTTCTTATATTCTTTTTGTTTCTGTAATATTGCAATATTTTCTCGTAAAATTATTACTGTTTTATGCGAAATTATTACTTTTTAATGCAAAATGGCAACATTTGTCATATACATTTCTGCCTTTATCACAATATTGCCAACTTTTTTTGTTGTTCTTGTAAAATAGTGAAATTGTTTGAGTAAAATTATGACTTTTGTCACGATTTTGCCGAGTAAAATTCCGACTATTATTATAATATCGCCAAAAATGTTACGTATTCTTATAAAATTCGGACTTTTGTCGAGTAAAATTACGACTCTTCATAAAATTGCCAACATTTTTGGGTTTTCTTGTAAAATTGTGACTGTTATTGAGTAAAATTCCAACTTTTCTCATAACATTGCACAAATTTTAATTTTTTTTATAAAATTCTGACTTTTGTCGATTAAAATTACGACTCTTCATAAAATTGCCAACATTTTTGGCTTTTCTTGTAAAATTACGACTGTTATTGAGTAAAATTCCAACTTTTCTCATAACATTGCACAAATGTTCAGTTTTTCTTGTAAAATTTTAAATTGCGTATGGTAAATGACGACTTTTATGATAATACTGCCAAAATTCCAAGTTTTTCTTGTGAAATTGTGACCTTTTTCTTGTGAAATTCCAACTTTTTCACAACAAGCTTTTTTATATTTGCATAGTATGTATATATTATTAATGTTGTAAGTACATTTCTTTATATATCTAGAAAGGGTGGTCCTAAAGAGGTAGGCATTTTTCGGAGATCTCAAGAATGTAACAAGTACAAGAATGTGTGTGTGTGTGTGTGTGTGTGTGTGTGTGTGTGTGTGCGTGTGTGTGTGTGTGTATGTGTGTGTGTGTGTGTGTGTGTGTGTGTGTGTGTGTGTGTGTATGTGTGTGTGTTCTTGTGTTTTCCACCCTTCTTGAGACATCAACAAGGAAAAGTACCGTCCATATGAGGAGGTGTGAACAAGTTAGGACATAAATCATGGTCCCAATAGGGAAAACCATTGCATCTAATAGAGAATGTCTCATTTGCACCCCCGGTGGTGAAATCTATCAAAATTAGGGTGGTCCCAAAAAGGAGGGATTTTTCAAATTGACTGTGTGTCGGTTTTAAAAGTGCTCCCCCTCTGGTCAATATATGAAATAACAAGCGTGTGTAAAAATTCTAAGTGCTCCCCTTCTGGCCAATATATACAATAATAAGTGTGTGTAAGAAATTGAAATGACCCCCCTTTGGCCAAAATGAATACAAAAAAAAAATAAATATATATATATATATATATATATATATATATATGTATACATACTGTAATAACTTGAAGTAAATAATGAAGATTAAAAACCAATTAGAAACAAAAAAACAAAAAACAAAAAAAAATGTTTTACTAAAAGCAGTCTTTTTCTCACAATGTGTCAACTTTTTTTTTTATAAAACTGGGAACAATTTCTTATATTCTTTTTGTTTCTGTAATATTGCAATATTTTCTCGTAAAATTATTACTGTTTTATGCGAAATTATTACTTTTTAATGCAAAATGGCAACATTTGTCATATACATTTCTGACTTTCATCACAATATTGCCAACTTTTTTTGTTGTTCTTGTAAAATAGTGAAATTTTTCGAGTAAAATGATGAAAATTCCGATTATTATTATAATATTGCCAAAAATGCTACGTATTCTTATAAAATTGTGACTTTTGTCGAGTAAAATTACGACTCTTCATAAAATTGCCAACATTTTTGGCTTTTCTCGTAAAATTGCGACTGTTATTGAGTAAAATTCCAACTTTTCTCATAACATTGCACAAATGTTCAGTTTTTCTTGTAAAATTTTAACTTGCGTATGGTAAAATGACAACTTTTATTATAACACTGCCAAAATTCTAAGTTTTTCTTGTGAAATTGTGACCTTTTTCTTGTGAAATTACAACTTTTTCACAACAAGCTTTTTTATATTTGCATAGTATGTATATATTATTAATGTTGTAAATAAATTTCTTTATATATCTAGAAAGGGTGGTCCTAAAGAGGTAGGCATTTTTCGGAGAGCTCAAGAATGTAACAAGTACAAGAACGTGTGTGTGTGTGTGTGTGTGTGTGTGTGTGTGTGTGTGTGTGTGTGTGTGTGTGTGTGTGTGTGTGTGTGTGTGTGTTCTTGTATTTTCCACCCTTCTTGAGACATCAACAAGGAAAAGTACCGTCCATATGAGGAGGTGTGAACAAGTTAGGACATAAATCATGGTCCCAATACGGAAAACCATTGCATCAAATAGAGAATGTCTCATTTGCACCCCTGGTGGTGAAATCTATCAAAATTAGGGTGGTCCCAAAAAAGAGGGATTTTTCAAATTGACTGTGTGTCGGTTTTAAAAGTGCTCCCCCTCTGGTCAATATATGAAATAACAAATGTGTGTAAAAATTCGAAGTGCTCCCCCTCTGGCCAATATATGCAATAATAAGTGTGTGGAAGAAATTGAAATGCACCCCCTTTGGCCAAAATGAATACAAAAAAAAAAAAAAAAAATTAAAAAAAGAAAAAAATATATATATATATATATATATGTGTGTATACATACTGTAATAATTTGAAGTAAATAATGAAGATTAAAAACCAATTAGAAACAAAAAACAAAAAACAAAAAAAATGTTGTGTGTCAACTTTTTTTATTATAAAACTGGGAACAATTTCTTATATTCTTTTTGTTTCTGTAATATTGCAATATTTTCTCGTAAAATTATTACTGTTTTATGCGAAATTATTACTTTTTAATGCAAAATGGCAACATTTGTCATATAAATTTCTGACTTTTTGTTGTTCTTGTAAAATAGTGACATTTTTTGAGTAAAATGATGACTTTTGTCACGATTTTGCCGAGTAAAATTCCGACTATTATTACAATATCGCCAAAAATGTTACGTATTCTTATAAAATTGTGACTTTTGTCGAGTAAAATTACGACTCTTCATAAAATTGCCAACATTTTTGGCTTTTCTTGTAAAATTGCGACTGTTATTGAGTAAAATGTCAACTTTTCTCATAATATTGCACAAATGTTCAGTTTTTTTTGTAAAATTTTAACTTGCGTATGGTAAAATGACGACTTTTATTATAACACTGCCAAAATTCTACGTTTTTCTTGTGAAATTGTGACCTTTTTCTTGTGAAATTCCAACTTTTTCACAACAAGCTTTTTTATTTCTGCATAGTATGTATATATTATTAATGTTGTAAATACACTTCTTTATATATCTAGAAAGGGTGGTCCTAAAGAGGTAGGCATTTTTCGGAGGTCTCAAGAATGTAACAAGTACAAGAATGTGCGTGAGTGTGTGTGTGTGCGTGCGTGCGTGTGTGTGTGTGTGTGTGTGTGTGTGTGTGTGTGTGTGTGTGTGAGTAGATCCAAAGACCTAAGTGATGCATTCACTGTCGCCTTCTCTGAAACAGCAACTTGTATATGTCATCACAAACAGATGAGCATGATATCGGGCCCCGGGGTGTGTGTGTGTTTGAAGGGTTGGGAGCCAGGACAGCACATTTATAGGCGCTGAACGCTCCCTCACATCCAGACACACACATGTTGAAGCTCGTGGAGGAGGTAGAAGATGAGAAAACAGCCAGCAATCGATCAGTGCTATTGATTTTTTTCCCCCCCTTTTGGAATGGGTGGATATTTGAAATAGGCCTCTTGAGCAAACAATAGTAATAACTCTTCTCCTGATAGTGGTGAGGGGGAAGAAAATAGAAGGAATAACTGACATTATGTTAACGGCAGTAAAGCTTTTTTGTAAACAGCAGAAAAGATAACATTATATCCTAATTGTTCTTTATTTAGCTCGTAAATATATAACGGAGAATGCAGTACGGATCTGATAAGACCTGACAAGTCCGAAAGAAATGATACGATATTATCTGCTCACAGATGCCACCTGGTGGTTGTTTGAGCACATATAGTCCCACTCCTAAATGCTTCAGTCGCACGCAGGATTCTCACAGGAATGAGGCAAAACCAACCAGCTTTACTCACTGTAGGATTTAAACTGCAAAAAAGAGCTGACAAGATATAAGATAATAAGACTAGATATTAGGAAAAAAAATACCAAAAAATGTCCATGTTGCTAGTCAAATTTTACTTGATTCTCGATTAACCTCTAAGGCCCAAGCTGTTTGTTTACATGCTTTTTTTTAATTTCTCTTTGCTATTTGGGCTTATTGGACCCTAATTAGAATAAAAAATAAAAATCATCTTTTGATATGATGTACTTAGTCCATAAGTACACAAACGTGTACTTCATGTTTAGTGACATGCTAATTTGTATTTTTACACTTTTTTTCCGCAAATTCCATTGTATGTTATACTCTTTTGACACCACCAGATGGCAGTACAAGTGTCCACATAAGCGGCCATAAGACCCTAATTCAGTAGTGTACACAATTTTGGAAATAAGAGCTAAAAGGTGCTGTCCACGTATGTGGCCACTAAGACTATTTCTAGATCATTCAAATTGCAATTCTCAACGAAGCATTCTCAAGATTTGCGGAATCTTTAAACAAGATTTTCTATGTGGAGAAAACCAAAAATATCTTATTTCAATAGTAATTTTTTTTAAATTTCAACATATTTTAACTAGAATAGACACAATATAATTATTCGTGCAAACAAATTAAGATAATGATGTAAAGTCAATCACTAAAAATGAGTACTTCTAAAACGGTGTGGCTAATATATGCATTTATTTTCACTGGTGGCCATAATGTCAAAAAGGCGATGATCTCAAAAAATAAAACAAGCAAAGACAATGAAAAGGTGTGTTATTGTTTGTGCTGTGGCGCCATCTTTTCTACGAGTTCCCTCACTGCAGGGGCCCTTCTGTTCAGAGCTTTTGACCGGAAGTACAATTGCCGTCCCGTCTTCTAGTCGTCCGTAGCATTTCTACTCGTTTGCATTCTTCATTGTAAGTTTTAACTAAAACTATTCGTACGTACTACACCGTCCCGCGTGTGATTTCTCTAGGAGTGTTTTCGTGCATTTTTGTATGCGCTATCGTCATGTAATGAAGCTAGCGTCGTTAGCAATAGCCAATATGCTGTGTTAGTGTCTTTACCTTACAACGGCATTCTTTTTGTATTGTTTCAGTTTCACAAATTCCTCAGTAAATTCACCAAAACGTCACCGTGGAGTTATTGAGTCTGTTTAGCTGATTGTCCATGACAATAACTTCTGTTTTGTGTGATCAGCCGTTTTACTGCCATGTTACAGGCACTGTTTGGAAACAATTAAGTATGTAAATAAAACTTTACAAAATATTTCTGTCTATATATATCAGTGTTTCCCACACATTCATTTATTTGTGGCGGCCCGCCACGAAAGAATTACGTCCGCCACAAATAGATTTTTCGGCTTTTGACTCGCTCGACCGCTCATAAAAGCAATGGGACTGTCTGTGAATGTTGCTTGTAGTTACAACTCCGGTGCAGTAGGTGGCGGTAGCCTACTATGCATTGTAACTCCGCCAATAGCCCTTAATTCATCTGGTGGGCCAGAAGAAGAAGAAGAAGAAGAAGAGGGACGGACGGACGGGATCAAAATACGAGGGTAATATAGGTTATAGATAGATAGGTTATAGCTGCATCGCTCGCGGCTCGTCATATATTTAAGGTAATCCGCGATTTCACCGAGCGTTTCACTGACGGTGAGCAGCCTGACGCTGCTTCATTAACACTGCCGCTGTTTGACTCGGGGTCCGGGGCAGACGCACGTAGTAACAGTCACCTGTTTTCATACCGACGAGCTAACGTGTCCAGGTTATAACCCTGTTGTCAATAAACACACGTGGACTGAAGCTAAATTGTCCACTGTCCACTGCAGCATGTGAATGCAATGAAAAGAATAAAATCTGAGCCAACCAGCCGTTAAAATGTTGTCCAGGTTAATGTTTTGGCCATTAAAGGCCCTTCATTTCAAGATTTCAACTGTGATCGGGCTTTAAACAGGTGGCTGACCTGTTCAGATGGGTGTAACTGCTACTGGTCAAATAATGTGAAATAGCATTTAATTTTACATGTATGCAATGCCATTTAAATGTAATTATAGATAATAATAATAATAAATACTGTGTAGTGTTGTAAATAGTCAACGAGAAGAATTTTAGTAAGATATAAGCCATGAGCACTACACAGCCAGAAAAAAACCTAGGCAGGACAAGTAAAAATATTGGGGCAAGTAGATTTGAGAAGTCGGGCAAGTAGAAAAAAACCTTAACGTTGAACCCTGCATGTGTTGAGCTGCTGCCGCTTAAGATTAGACGGCACTGTACATAGAGCGGTTCTGCTCGTTAGTAATAAATTCTAATGTTGTATGTTCACTCCTTCACACAGAGGAGTATAGAAAAATATTTTCAACGGCCGAAAAGGGCTCGACTTGGAGAGGAGGTAGGCCTACAGCCCGGACCACAGGTGCGACCTGTTCAGCAGCAGCAGGAGGAGGAGGAGGAGGTTGACTGACTGTGGCAGGACACCTCTGCCTCTGTTTCACTTCATGTTGCTGGTAAATAATATGGTTGTAGTAGTAGGCTAAAGTTAAATTATTTAGTATTCACTAATTAAAGGGGCAGAGCTTAAAGAGACATTTTAGCTTTTATATTTTATAAGATATATTTTTTGTAAGAACCACAATTAATAAATATATTTCAGTGAATCACTAATTGTTCAAATCTGTATATAAATATGTACATAAAATGTTGTAATTATATTCCAACTCCGCGTTCTTCTTGGTCATCGCCGCTGCCGCCGCCACCCCCCGACCACACCACCACAAATAGATGCCTGTCCTGTGGGAAACACTGTATATATATAATTTCACAAGATTTATATATATAGAGGTTCCGCAGCCTCCGAAGCAGAACCTCCAGGTTCTGTAACAGCTTCTTCCCTCAGGCCGTAAGACTCTTGAACGCATCATAACTATCCCCTCAATTCCCTCCTAAATGGATTAAATAAAAAAGACAATATATATGAAAAAGTGCAATATATTTATCTGTACAGTAACCTATTTATTTATTTATATATGCACCTTATTGCTTTTTTATCCTGCACTACCATGAGCTAATGCAACGAAATTTTGTCCTTATCTGTACTGTAAAGTTCAAATTTGAATGACAATAAAAAGGAAGTCTAAGTCTAATATATGGCTTATAGTCTGGAGTGTAAAATGGAATGGAAAAATATATATTTTCTTCTAAAAAATGTAGTAGGTCTGCTCTATAGTCCGGAAAATACCCCTTAAAACTATATCCGAGAAATAAAATGTTAAATGCTTGCAAGTAGAATGTCATTTGCAGTGTAAGGCAGTGTGCAAGAAAACAAAACATCATTACTTCATCAGCTTGTCGTTATCTCTTCCTGCTTCTCGTGTCCTCCTGAACAACTCAAATAAAAGTCCTTCACCTTTAGCTCTCATCCTGTGCATTTTCCTTCCTTTCCAACATCCTCAAAGTTGTATTTTCATTCCAAAAGGTTTCCTGGAATCCCGCTTTAGTATTTATTATTTCATCTTCCACACAATTTTTCCCACAAGTTTTCAACTTACACCTAAAAAAATAACAGTTTTTAATTGGTGCTTACTATTCTCTGCCTATGGCACTATATTCATGTTTATTGATATTCACACAGATACATGCACTACTGTATCATTCTTGCACAAGTTGCAAGGTAATGAATGAGACACGTGATCTGTCCCAGTGGACAAGTTCAGTTTCAAAATAATAAAACTAAATTCAATATAATTAAAGATTAAATACAAAACCCAAAACCAGTGAAATTGGCACGTTCGTAAAATCTTTAAAAAAAAACAGAATACAATGATTTGCAAATCTTTTTCAACCTATATTCAATTGAATAGACTGCAAAGACAAGATATTTAACATTCGAACTGGAAAACTTTGTTATTATTTGCAAATATTAGCTCGTTTGGAATTTGATGCCTGCAACATGTTTAAAAAAAGCTGGCACAAGTGGCAAAAAAGACTGAGGAAGTTGAGGAATGCTCATCAAACACTTATTTGGAACATCCCACAGGTGAACAGGCTAATTGGGAACAGGTGGGTGCCATGATTGGGTATAAAAGCAGCTTCCATTAAAATGCTCAGTCATTCCCAAACAAGGATGGGACGAGGGTCACCACTTTGTCAACAAATGCGTGAGCAAATTGTCCAACAGTTTAAGAACAACCTTTCTCAACGAGTTATTGCAAGGAATTTCACCATCTATGGTCCGTAATATCATCAAAAGGTTCAGAGAATCTGGAGAATTCACTGTATGTAACTGCAAGGCCGTGACCTTCGATCCCTCAGGCGATACTGCATCAAAAAGCGACATCAATGTGTAAAGGATATCACCACATGGGCTCAGGAACACTTCAGAAAACCACTGTCAGTAACTACAGTTGGTCGCTACATCTGTAAGTGCAAGTTAAAACTCTACTGTGCAAAGCCAAAGCCATTTATCAACAACACCCAGAAACGCTGCTAGCTTCGCTGGGCTTGAGCTCATCTAAGATGGACTGACGCAAAGTGGAAAAGTGTTCAAATTGTTTTTTGGAAAATGTGGACGACCAAAGAGGAAAAGAACCATCCGGATTGTTATAGGCGCAAAGTTGAAAAGCCAGCATCTGTGATGGTATGGGGGTGTATTAATGCCCAAGACATGGGTAACTTACACATCTGTGAAGGCACCATTAATGCTGAAAGGTACATACAGGTTTTGGAGCAACATATGTTGCCATCTAGGCAACGTTATCATGGACGCCCCTGCTTATTTCAGCAAGACAATGCCAAGCCCCATGTTACAACAGCGTGGCTTTGTAGTAAAAGAGTGCGTGTACTAGACTGGCCTGCCTGTAGTCCAGACCTGTCTCCCATTGAAAATGTGTAGCGCATTATGAAGCCTAAAATACCACAACGGAGACCCCCGGACTGTTGAACGACTTAAGCTGTACATCAAGCAAAAATGGGAAAGAATTCCACCTGAAAAGCTTCAAAATCCCAAACGTTTACTGAGTGTTGTTAAAAGGTTTTGGAGCAACATATGTTGCCATCTAAGCAACGTTATCATGGACGCCCCTGCTTATTTCAGCAAGACAATGCCAAGCCCCTTGTTACAACAGCGTGGCTTCGTAGTAAAAGAGTGTGTGTACTAGACTGGCCTGCCTGTAGTCCAGACCTGTCTCCCATTGAAAATGTGTGGCTCATTATGAAGCCTAAAATAGCACAACGAACTGTTGAACGACTTAAGCTGTACATCAAGCAAGAATGGGAAAGAATTCCACCTGAAAAGCTTCAAAAATTGGTCTCAGTTCCCAAACGTTTACTGAGTGTTGTTAAAAGGAAAGGCCATGTAACACAGTGGTAAAAATGCCCGTGTGCCAACTTTTTTGCAATAAAATTCTAAATGAATTCAAGTTTCTCAGTTGGAACATTAAATATCTTGTCTTTGCAGTCTATTCAATTGAATAAAAGTTGAAAAAGGATTTGCAAATCATTGTATTCTGTTTTTATTTACCATTTACACAACGTGCCAACTTCACTGGTTTTGGGGTTTTGTAATTAAAGACTAAATATTTATTTAGCTGCTTTCATTTCAATGTTTCTTCTCCTAACTCCACTATCCTTCTATTTTCTTCCCTGTTCTGGAGGAAAACCAGAGGTCTCCCGGCCTCCACATATTCATTTTAACATTTCATATTTTTTCTCTTCCTTCCACCGCACCTCTCCTTCCTTTCGTTTCTTCCCCCCTTCTCATCTCTATCCAGTGGATTTTTATCCCTCTCGACTCCCTCCAGTATTTCCGGCAGCGAGAACAGAAATATCCTAACCCCCTCACCTCCTCTCCACTCAGCCACTCTTTATTTCATTTTCCCCATGAAAATGTATGCACTTTCTCCAAGGTGGGTGCCAACATTTTGCCTGGAAGCTCGGCTTTTTATCTACCAACGCACAACTACTAAAATAGTTGCTATTCTACCTAAATCGATACAGATGTAGGCAGGGAGAAGCACTCTTCACTTCACTTTGGAAAGCGTGGTCCACCGTGATGTGAGTGGAATCCCATCAGTGGAGGACTGTGTGAGAGCTGTGGGACAGCACTGCTTTCATGTATTGCTTCTTTGGACAGTACGGTGTAGGGGTGTAACGGTACACAAAAATTTCGGTTCGGTACGTACCTCGGTTTAGAGGTCACGGTTCGGTTCATTTTTGGTACAGTAAGAAAACAACAAAATATAAATTTTGGGGTTATTTATTTACCAAATTTGCAAAATCTTCTACCAAAAATATTTTTCTTAGTGGAATATTTGGATAGGTCAATAATTCATAATAACATTGATTTTGATTCAATATTATGTTTTGAGCAATGACAGTTTGAAAGAAAAAAGTATTAGTCAACATTGCAACTTTTTCTAATTTACATTTGACCTTTAAGCTTTTTTATTTCACTTTTGTTATGTTTTTGTTTATTTTAATAGTATTTTTAGAATGTGCCGTGGGCCTTTAAAACATTAGCTGTGGGCCGCAAATGGCCTCCGGGGCTCACTTTTGACACCCCTGCTATAGATAATAAAAAATGTAATCTGATAAATCTATGGATAAAAAGCATGCACGTTTATCATAACTCTCTCTCTCTCTCTGTCTCTGCCCCTCCCTCACCAATGCTGTGTGTGTGTGTGTATATATATATATATATATGTATATATATATATATATATATATATATATATATATATATATATATATATTAGGGGTGTAACGGTACACAAAAATGTTGGTTCGGTACGTACCTCGGTTTAGAGGTCACGGTTCGGTTTATTTTCGGTACAGTAAGAAAACAACAAAATATACATTTTGGGGTTATTTATTTACCAAATTTGCAAAATCTTCCACCAAAAATATTTTTCTTAGTTGAATATTTGATGTGAAGTAATGGGAACCTTGGATAGGTCAATAATTCATAATAACATTGATTTTGATTCAATATTATGTTTTGAGCAATGACAGTTTGAAAGAAAAAAAAAAAACAGCTTTGTTTTATTAGTCAACATTGCAACTTTTTCTAAATTACATTTAACCTTTAAGCTTTTTTATTTCACTTTTGTTATGTTTTTGTTTATTTTAATAGTATTTTTAGAATGTGCTGTGGGCCGCAAATGGCCTCCGGGGCACACTTTTGACACCCCTGCTATAGATAATAAAAAATGTAATCTGATAAATCTATGGATAAAAAGCATGCACGTTTATCATAACTCTCTCTCTCTCTCTGTCTCTGCCCCTCCCTCACCAATGCTGTGTGTGTGTATATATATATATATATATATATATATATATATATATATATATATATATATATATATATATATATATATATATATATATATATTAGGGGTGTAACGGTACACAAAAATGTTGGTTCGGTACGTACCTCGGTTTAGAGGTCACGGTTCGGTTTATTTTCGGTACAGTAAGAAAACAACAAAATATACATTTTGGGGTTATTTATTTACCAAATTTGCAAAATCTTCCACCAAAAATATTTTTCTTAGTTGAATATTTGATGTGAAGTAATGGGAACCTTGGATAGGTCAATAATTCATAATAACATTGATTTTGATTCAATATTATGTTTTGAGCAATGACAGTTTGAAAGAAAAAAAAAAAAACAGCTTTGTTTTATTAGTCAACATTGCAACTTTTTCTAAATTACATTTAACCTTTAAGCTTTTTTATTTCACTTTTGTTATGTTTTTGTTTATTTTAATAGTATTTTTAGAATGTGCCGTGGGCCTTTAAAACATTAGCTGTGGGCCGCAAATGGCCTCCGGGGCACACTTTTGACACCCCTGCTATAGATAATAAAAAATGTAATCTGATAAATCTATGGATAAAAAGCATGCACGTTTATCATAACTCTCTCTCTCTCTCTGTCTCTGCCCCTCCCTCACCAATGCTGCTGCACGCACAATTTGTTTTGTTTTTAACCCCTTCTTAACCCTGAACGTACATTGAAAATACACGCAACCCTAACTCAAAATGCCGGACATTTGAGGCATTTAAGAAACTCCGCAAAAGAGGACATGTCCGGTGAAAAGAGGACGTATGGTCAGTCTATCCTAGCCCGTTAGCTGCTAGCATGCCGTGTGTTGTGCTTCGGTGTGCATTGTTTACACAACGTGCGTTACGCTACTTAATATGTCTGTGTGGAAACTCGTTCGGTATACCTCCGAACCGAACCGGAACCCCCGTACCGAAACGGTTCAATACAAATACACGTACCGTTACACCCCTAGTACGGTGGTACCTCAACTCAGGAGCATGTTGCTCAAGTCAGCTCTGTCCATTGAAATTGCCGTCTTTTCCGGAATATAAGCCGCTACTTTTTCCCCATGCTTTGACCCTGCGGTTTATAAAACGGAGCGGCTAATCTAAGGATTTTTCTTTGCTGGCAGACATAATGCTAATAGTTAAAAAAAAATACAACAACAAGCAAACACACTGAAAAGGTGTGTTATTGTGTGACATGGCACCATCGTTTTGTTGTTGAAAATGTACTTCCTGTTTCGTAGCTTGAACCGGAAGTGTAAGTCCTGTTTCGTCTACTATTCGCCCACAGTATTTCTGCTCGAAAGTTAAAGTTAAAGTACCACTGACAGTGTCACACACACACTAGGTGTGGTGAAATTACCCTCTGCATTTGACCCATCCCCTTGTTCCACCCCCTGGGAGGTGAGGGGAGCAGTGAGCAGCAGCGGTGGCTGTGGTCGGGAATAATTTTTGGTGATTTAACGCCCCAATTCCAACCCTTGATGCTGAGAGTGCCAAACAGGGAGGAAACGGGTCTCATTTTTATAGTCTTTGTTATGACTCACGACCTACCGATATCAGGGCGGACACTCTAACCACAAGGCCACTGAGCAGAAAGGATCACTCCAAGCAACATTATTTTTCAATTTTACAATATACCTAAAACAATTCATACTTATTAAACCGTCCCACGTGTGGTGTCTGTAGGAGTGTTTTCATTAATATATGTATGTGCTATCGTAATGGGATCAAGCTAGCATTATTAGCAGTAGCGAATATGCCAACACGTTTACAAGTGTCTTGTGTTAATATTATTAATTATTTTTGTATTGTTTCAGTTTTTTAAATTCACCAAAACGTCACCGTGGAGTTATTGAGTCGGTTTAGCTGATTGGAGAGCTAGCTTCCGCTGATAGCGGGTCCATGACGATGACTTCTGTTTTGTTTGATCATCCGTTTTACTACCTTGTTAGAGACACTGTTTGGAAACATTTACAAAATCTTTCGTATTGGTACAAATACATTTTTTTTATTTCTTCTAAAACCTGGTGTGTGCGGCTTAAATACCGATGCGCTCTATAGACCGTAAAATACGGTAATAGAAATCAATTCAATACCTGCTTGGCCCTCCCAACACACCACAATTTTATTTTTTTAAACAAAACAAAAATTTTAGATAGGAAATGCTTTTAAAAAATGACAACAACTTTGGTAGTTGTTTGTTTTTTATATTTTTATATATCATATAAGTTTTTCACTTCCGTTACAATTCCAATATTGGAGCATTGAGTATTGGCCGACACCATATTAGTCCAAAACGATATCAGCCCAAATCATAACACATATTTCTATTATTTTGTAGTGTATAATGTTAGAAAAAGTTTGATCAAGTGAAATGAATCAAACAGAGAACAATGGTCGGTATAAAAAACACAAAACTATTCATTATTAACCATCTGGAATGGACTAATTGTCACGACTAGGACTGTGGCGTGGTTTGTTCTCCCGAGGTGCAAAAGATTTGGACCATACGTGGTGTGAAGGGGAGTACATGATTTATTTAAACACTATAACTACAAAAAAAAAAAGGATCAAACAAAAGGCACGCACAGGGGCGGAAGTACAAAACTTGACGAGAAACACAAAACTTGCACAAAGGCAGAAACTATGAACAATGAAACAAAACTTGCAAACTATGGCATGAATAAAGAAAACTTACTTGGACGAGAAACCGGCATGAAAAAAGAGCAGCAAGGGTCTTAAGGGTGTGTGGAGAGTGTGCAGAAGCATAAATGTGGGATGTCACCAGAAAGACAAACTGAAAACAATGAACTTAAATACTACAGACATGATTAACGAAAACAGGTGCGTGACTCAAAACGTGAAACAGGTGCGTGACGTGACAGGTGAAAACTAATGGGTTGCTATGGTGACAGTGCACAATGAGTCCAAACGTGGAACAGGTGAAACAAATGGGTAATCATGGAAACAAGACAAGGGAGTAAAAAGCCAGAAACTAAAGAGTTCAATAACTAAACAAAACAAAACATGACTAATACAAAACATGATTACACAGACATGACACTAATACGGTCTTCAAGTTGAAGTGGAGTGGCATTTTTTTTGTTTTTTTACCCCCACAATAATTAAGTCAGTTGAATAATGCGAACACATTTGTTACTGGTTACGTATATACATCTGGCCTGGGGACTTTGTATGTGAAAGTAATATGCAACTATGATTATTTGATACTTGTTTATATTGATAAATGTGCTGTTTTAGATTGCAATATTGTTCAATTAAGGTCACTTTTTATGTATGTCTAGCTTGTGTGCTATTGTGTGCTTAGCTGTTGTGTAGCTGCTTGCTCCTAGTAGCCTACAGCCTACCATGTATCTCTTTTTGTAAACAACTAAAATGCAAGAAAACCCCAACCTTGTTTGCTTATTTAGCTGCAGGACTGCTTTACATGCAAACCGATATCATTTGTTAGTTTTTTGTTTTTGCTGATATCAGACGGATGGTTGATATCAATATCGGATTGGGCTAATGTGTATCGAAATGTAACATTGCTCAAGCAACAATCGTGGCCGTACCTCCAGGAAGTCCGTCCCAAACTTCCAGCCAGTCGTACTTGCAGTCCCCCTCTGCGCCCGGCAAGGGGTCATTCTCCAGGTCAAAGGTGAGGAAAGTGAGGGTCACATCCATGCTGGGGGGCACAATGATGATGAAGGAGCACTCCAGGTTATGGGGGTATTTGTCAGGGAAGCCCGGCGACTCGATGAGACCCGAGGGAATGGTGAAGTTTCTCGAGCAGTCTGAACCTGGGAGGACATGAAAACAAAACATATATTAGAAAAGTGTTGACAGAAAGATAGAACAAGAGCGTCTAATAGTAATATGATATTACCTTCATGCTGGTATCATTCATACAAAAAAATTCTAAATTGATTCATCATTTTCAAAAATCAATATAAGTATTCATTTTTAAAAATCTGTTTTCAAGCCATCTCCATGCAACCATTGGATTGTTTCAAATCGGTCGAGAAATGTTGAAGTAATAACATTTTTAATGGAGAAATGGTATTGAAGAATTCCAGGAATTTCAGAAAAACCGGAAATGGTTCCAGTTCGAAAAAACAACTTAGTTTTTTTCTCCTGATTAAGAAGAATGATTGGACGGTGGAACGGTTGAAGTGGGTTGAAAAATGTGGAAGGAGTAGTTGCCAGAAAGAAGGGTTTGGAAAAAATGGGAAGCACTGGAATTTTTTTGAACTTGAATTTCCAGGATGAGTGGAATATATTGAAGGTGGAATGGTTTGAATCGGTTGAAAAATGTGGAAATGGTGGAAGTTAGGAAAATGGACAATTCTTTTAGAATGGGGAAAAATGTCCCTGAAAACTGGGAATTCTTGGAAATCTGAGAATTTTTCAAAAATTGTTGAAAAAGAGCACACCATTTTGAACAGGCTGAATATTTTGGAGTTGGAACGGTTTCAATCAGATGAAAAATGTGGGAATTGTGGAACTTTGAAAAATGTCCCATTGATTTCAATAGGAATTTCATGGAAATTTGGTTATTTCGGAAAAAGCAGGATTTTGGGGAAAATTAAAAAAAACAAAAAACTTGAATGTTCTGAATGAGTTGAAATGGTTGAGGTTGGAATTTTTCAAATCGGTCGAGAAATGTTGTAGTAGTAACATTTTTGATTGAGAAAAGGTATTAAGGAATTCCAGGAATTTCGGGAAAACCGAAAATTGTTCCAGTTTTTTTGTCCTGATTAAGAGGAATGTTTGGACGGTGGAACGGTTGAAGTGGGTTGGAAAATGTAGAAAGAGTAGTTGCCAGAAAGAAGGGTTTGGAAAAAATGGGAAGTACTGGAATTTTTTTGAATTTGAATTTCCAGGATGAGTGGAATATATTGAAGGTGGAATGGTTTGAATCGGTTGAAACATGTGGAAATGGTGGAAGTTAGGAAAATGGACAATTCTTTTAGAATGGGGAAAAATGTCCCTGAAAACGGGAAATTCTTGGAAATCTGGGAATTTTTCAAAAATTGTTGAAAAAGAGCACACCATTTTGAACGGGCTGAATATTTTGGAGTTGGAACGGTTTGAATCAGATGAAAAATGTGGGAATTGTGGAACTTTGAAAAATGTCCCATTGATTTCAATAGGAATTTCATGGAAATTTGGTTATTTCGGAAAAAGCAGGATTTTGGGGAAAAATAAAAAAAAACAAAAAACTTGAATGTTCTGAATGAGTTGAAATGGTTGAGGTTGGAATTTTTCAAATCGGTCGAGAAATGTTGTAGTAGTAACATTTTTGATTGAGAAAAGGTATTAAGGAATTCCAGGAATTTCGGGAAAACCGAAAATTGTTCCAGTTTTTTTGTCCTGATTAAGAGGAATGTTTGGACGGTGGAACGGTTGAAGTGGGTTGGAAAATGTAGAAAGAGTAGTTGCCAGAAAGAAGGGTTTGGAAAAAATGGGAAGTACTGGAATTTTTTTGAATTTGAATTTCCAGGATGAGTGGAATATATTGAAGGTGGAATGGTTTGAATCGGTTGAAACATGTGGAAATGGTGGAAGTTAGGAAAATGGACAATTCTTTTAGAATGGGGAAAAATGTCCCTGAAAACGGGAAATTCTTGGAAATCTGGGAATTTTTCAAAAATTGTTGAAAAAGAGCACACCATTTTGAACGGGCTGAATATTTTGGAGTTGGAACGGTTTGAATCAGATGAAAAATGTGGGAATTGTGGAACTTTGAAAAATGTCCCATTGATTTCAATAGGAATTTCATGGAAATTTGGTTATTTCGGAAAAAGCAGGATTTTGGGGAAAAATTTAAAAAAACAAAAAATTGAATGTTCTGAATGAGTTGAAATGGTTGGTGTTGGAATTTTTCAAATCGGTTGAGAAATGTTGTAGTAGTAACATTTTTAATTGAGAAAAGGTATTAAGGAATTCCAGGAATTTCGGGAAAACCGAAAATTGTTCCAGTTTTTTTGTCCTGATTAAGAGGAATGTTTGGACGGTGGAACGGTTGAAGTGGGTTGGAAAATGTGGAAAGAGTAGTTGCCAGAAAGAAGGGTTTGGAAAAAATGGGAAGTACTGGAATTTCTTTGAACTTGAATTTCCAGGATGAGTGGAATATATTGAAGGTGGAATGGTTTGAATCGGTTGAAACATGTGGAAATGGTGGAAGTTAGGAAAATGGACAATTCTTTTAGAATGGGGAAAAATGTCCCTGAAAACGGGAAATTCTTGGAAATCTGGGAATTTTTCAAAAATTGTTGAAAAAGAGCACACCATTTTGAACAGGCTGAATATTTTGGAGTTGGAACGGTTTCAATCAGATGAAAAATGTGGGAATTGTGGAACTTTGAAAAATGTCCCATTGATTTCAATAGGAATTTCATGGAAATTTGGTTATTTCGGAAAAAGCAGGATTTTGGGGAAAAATTTAAAAAAACAAAAACTTGAATGTTCTGAATGAGTTGAAATGGTTGGTGTTGGAATTTTTCAAATCGGTCGAGAAATGTTGTAGTAGTAACATTTTTAATTGAGAAAAGGTATTAAGGAATTCCAGGAATTTCGGGAAAACCGAAAATTGTTCCAGTTTTTTTGTCCTGATTAAGAGGAATGTTTGGACGGTGGAACGGTTGAAGTGGGTTGGAAAATGTGGAAAGAGTAGTTGCCAGAAAGAAGGGTTTGGAAAAAATGGGAAGTACTGGAATTTCTTTGAACTTGAATTTCCAGGATGAGTGGAATATATTGAAGGTGGAATGGTTTGAATCGGTTGAAACATGTGGAAATGGTGGAAGTTAGGAAAATGGACAATTCTTTTAGAATGGGGAAAAATGTCCCTGAAAACGGGAAATTCTTGGAAATCTGGGAATTTTTCAAAAATTGTTGAAAAAGAGCACACCATTTTGAACAGGCTGAATATTTTGGAGTTGGAACGGTTTCAATCAGATGAAAAATGTGGGAATTGTGGAACTTTGAAAAATGTCCCATTGATTTCAATAGGAATTTCATGGAAATTTGGTTATTTCGGAAAAAGCAGGATTTTGGGGAAAAATTAAAAAAAACAAAAAATTGAATGTTCTGAATGAGTTGAAATGGTTGGTTTTGGAATTTTTCAAATCGGTTGAGAAATGTTGTAGTAGTAACATTTTTGATTGAGAAAAGGTATTAAGGAATTCCAGGAATTTCGGGAAAACCAAAAATTGTTCCAGTTTTTTTGTCCTGATTAAGAGGAATGTTTGGACGGTGGAACGGTTGAAGTGGGTTGGAAAATGTGGAAAGAGTAGTTGCCAGAAAGAAGGGTTTGGAAAAAATGGGAAGTACTGGAATTTCTTTGAACTTGAATTTCCAGGATGAGTGGAATATATTGAAGGTGGAATGGTTTGAATCGGTTGAAACATGTGGAAATGGTGGAAGTTAGGAAAATGGACAATTCTTTTAGAATGGGGAAAAATGTCCCTGAAAACGGGAAATTCTTGGAAATCTGGGAATTTTTCAAAAATTGTTGAAAAAGAGCACACCATTTTGAACAGGCTGAATATTTTGGAGTTGGAACGGTTTCAATCAGATGAAAAATGTGGGAATTGTGGAACTTTGAAAAATGTCCCATTGATTTCAATAGGAATTTCATGGAAATTTGGTTATTTCGGAAAAAGCAGGATTTTGGGGAAAAATTTAAAAAAACAAAAACTTGAATGTTCTGAATGAGTTGAAATGGTTGGTGTTGGAATTTTTCAAATCGGTCGAGAAATGTTGTAGTAGTAACATTTTTAATTGAGAAAAGGTATTAAGGAATTCCAGGAATTTCGGGAAAACCGAAAATTGTTCCAGTTTTTTTGTCCTGATTAAGAGGAATGTTTGGACGGTGGAACGGTTGAAGTGGGTTGGAAAATGTGGAAAGAGTAGTTGCCAGAAAGAAGGGTTTGGAAAAAATGGGAAGTACTGGAATTTCTTTGAACTTGAATTTCCAGGATGAGTGGAATATATTGAAGGTGGAATGGTTTGAATCGGTTGAAACATGTGGAAATGGTGGAAGTTAGGAAAATGGACAATTCTTTTAGAATGGGGAAAAATGTCCCTGAAAACGGGAAATTCTTGGAAATCTGGGAATTTTTCAAAAATTGTTGAAAAAGAGCACACCATTTTGAACAGGCTGAATATTTTGGAGTTGGAACGGTTTCAATCAGATGAAAAATGTGGGAATTGTGGAACTTTGAAAAATGTCCCATTGATTTCAATAGGAATTTCATGGAAATTTGGTTATTTCGGAAAAAGCAGGATTTTGGGGAAAAATTAAAAAAAACAAAAAATTGAATGTTCTGAATGAGTTGAAATGGTTGGTGTTGGAATTTTTCAAATCGGTTGAGAAATGTTGTAGTAGTAACATTTTTGATTGAGAAAAGGTATTAAGGAATTCCAGGAATTTCGGGAAAACCGAAAATTGTTCCAGTTTTTTTGTCCTGATTAAGAGGAATGTTTGGACGGTGGAACGGTTGAAGTGGGTTGGAAAATGTGGAAAGAGTAGTTGCCAGAAAGAAGGGTTTGGAAAAAATGGGAAGTACTGGAATTTCTTTGAACTTGAATTTCCAGGATGAGTGGAATATATTGAAGGTGGAATGGTTTGAATCGGTTGAAACATGTGGAAATGGTGGAAGTTAGGAAAATGGACAATTCTTTTAGAATGGGGAAAAATGTCCCTGAAAACGGGAAATTCTTGGAAATCTGGGAATTTTTCAAAAATTGTTGAAAAAGAGCACACCATTTTGAACAGGCTGAATATTTTGGAGTTGGAACGGTTTCAATCAGATGAAAAATGTGGGAATTGTGGAACTTTGAAAAATGTCCCATTGATTTCAATAGGAATTTCATGGAAATTTGGTTATTTCGGAAAAAGCAGGATTTTGGGGAAAAATTTAAAAAAACAAAAACTTGAATGTTCTGAATGAGTTGAAATGGTTGGTGTTGGAATTTTTCAAATCGGTCGAGAAATGTTGTAGTAGTAACATTTTTAATTGAGAAAAGGTATTAAGGAATTCCAGGAATTTCGGGAAAACCGAAAATTGTTCCAGTTTTTTTGTCCTGATTAAGAGGAATGTTTGGACGGTGGAACGGTTGAAGTGGGTTGGAAAATGTGGAAAGAGTAGTTGCCAGAAAGAAGGGTTTGGAAAAAATGGGAAGTACTGGAATTTCTTTGAACTTGAATTTCCAGGATGAGTGGAATATATTGAAGGTGGAATGGTTTGAATCGGTTGAAACATGTGGAAATGGTGGAAGTTAGGAAAATGGACAATTCTTTTAGAATGGGGAAAAATGTCCCTGAAAACGGGAAATTCTTGGAAATCTGGGAATTTTTCAAAAATTGTTGAAAAAGAGCACACCATTTTGTACAGGCTGAATATTTTGGAGTTGGAACGGTTTCAATCAGATGAAAAATGTGGGAATTGTGGAACTTTGAAAAATGTCCCATTGATTTCAATAGGAATTTCATGGAAATTTGGTTATTTCGGAAAAAGCAGGATTTTGGGGAAAAATTAAAAAAAACAAAAAATTGAATGTTCTGAATGAGTTGAAATGGTTGGTGTTGGAATTTTTCAAATCGGTTGAGAAATGTTGTAGTAGTAACATTTTTGATTGAGAAAAGGTATTAAGGAATTCCAGGAATTTCGGGAAAACCGAAAATTGTTCCAGTTTTTTTGTCCTGATTAAGAGGAATGTTTGGACGGTGGAACGGTTGAAGTGGGTTGGAAAATGTGGAAAGAGTAGTTGCCAGAAAGAAGGGTTTGGAAAAAATGGGAAGTACTGGAATTTCTTTGAACTTGAATTTCCAGGATGAGTGGAATATATTGAAGGTGGAATGGTTTGAATCGGTTGAAACATGTGGAAATGGTGGAAGTTAGGAAAATGGACAATTCTTTTAGAATGGGGAAAAATGTCCCTGAAAACGGGAAATTCTTGGAAATCTGGGAATTTTTCAAAAATTGTTGAAAAAGAGCACACCATTTTGAACAGGCTGAATATTTTGGAGTTGGAACGGTTTCAATCAGATGAAAAATGTGGGAATTGTGGAACTTTGAAAAATGTCCCATTAATTTCAATAGGAATTTCATGGAAATTTGGTTATTTCGGAAAAAGCAGGATTTTGGGGAAAAATTTAAAAAAAAACAAACTTGAATGTTCTGAATGAGTTGAAATGGTTGGTGTTGGAATTTTTCAAATCGGTCGAGAAATGTTGTAGTAGTAACATTTTTAATTGAGAAAAGGTATTAAGGAATTCCAGGAATTTCGGGAAAACCGAAAATTGTTCCAGTTTTTTTGTCCTGATTAAGAGGACAATAAGTCTTTATTTTTTTGCATTCCCCCCATTCAAAATGAATTGGCCATTTTTCAAACTTCCACAATTCTCACATTCTTCAACCCATTCATTCCACCTTCAACCCATTCAACTCATCCTGGACATTCAAATTACCATTTTTCCACATTCAACATATTTCCAGGAATTCGAGCTTTTTTGGTAAACTATTTCCACCCTTCTTAAGTTCGACTACTCCTTTCACATTTGTCAACCCATTTCAACCGTTCTACTGTCAAAACACTCATATTCCGGACAAAAAACAAGTTGATTAAGGAACTAGACAAATTCCCGGTTTTCCCGAAATTCCAGGAATTCCCTAATACCATTTTTCAATTCGACATGTTACTACTTCAGCATTTCTCGACCCATTTGAAAAATTCCAACACCAACCATTTCAACTCATTCAGACCATTCAAGTTTTTTAACATTTTCAAAAAAAATCCTGCTTTTGCCGAAATTCCCACATTTTGGGAAATTCTCATTGAAATCCATGGGACATTCTTCAAAGTTCTACAACTCCCACATTTTTCATCTGATTCAAACAGTTCCAACGTCACATTATTCAGCCTGTTCAGGAATTGTGTGCTCTACTTCAACAATTCTAAAACAATTTCCCGGATTTCCCATAATTCTTTACTTTTTTGCATTCCCCCCATTCAAAATGAATTGGCCATTTTTGAAACTTCCACAATTCCCACATTCTTCAACCCATTCCACCTTCAACACATTCAACTCATCCTGGACATTCAAACTACCATTTTTCCACATTCAACATATTTCCAGGAATTCCCCTTTTTTGGTAACCTATTTCCACCCTTCTTAAGTTCGACTACTCCTTTCACATTTGTCAACCCATTTCAACCGTTCTACTGTCAAAACACTCATATTCCGGACAAAAAACAAGTTGATTAAGGAACTAGACAAATTCCCGGTTTTCCCGAAATTCCAGGAATTCCGTAATACCATTTTTCAATTCGACATGTTACTACTTCAGCATTTCTCGACCCATTTGAAAAATTCCAACACCAACCATTTCAACTCCTTCAGACCATTCAAGTTTTTTAACATTTTCAAAAAAAATCCTTCTTTTGCCGAAATTCCCACATTTTGGGAAATTCTCATTGAAATCCATGGGACATTCTTCAAAGTTCTACAACTCCCACATTTTTCATCTGATTCAAACAGTTCCAACTTCTCATTATTGAGCCTGTTCAGGAATTGTGTGCTCTACTTCAACAATTCTAAAACAATTTCCCGGATTTCCCATAATTCTTTATTTTTTTGCATTCCCCCCCATTCAAAATGAATTGGCCATTTTTGAAACTTCCACAATTCCCACATTCTTCAACCCATTCCACCTTCAACACATTCAACTGATCCTGGACATTCAAACTACCATTTTTCCACATTCAACACATTTCCAGGAATTCCCCTTTTTTGGTAACCTATTTCCACCCTTCTTAAGTTCGACTACTCCTTTCACATTTGTCAACCCATTTCAACCGTTCTACTGTCAAAACACTCATATTCCGGACAAAAAACAAGTTGATTAAGGAACTAGACAAATTCCCGGTTTTCCCGAAATTCCAGGAATTCCGTAATACCATTTTTCAATTCGACATGTTACTACTTCAGCATTTCTCGACCCATTTGAAAAATTCCAACACCAACCATTTCAACTCATTCAGACCATTCAAGTTTTTCACCATTTACAAACAAATTCCCGCTTTTCCCGAAATTCCCAAATTTATTTGAAAATTCCCATTGAAATCAACGGCACATTCTTCAAAGTTCCACAACTCCCACATTTTTCATCTGATTCAAACGGTTCCAACTTCAAAATATTCAGCCTGTTTGGAAAATTGTGTGCTCTACTTCAACAATTCTAAAAAAAAAAAAAATTCCAGGATTACAGTTCGACTTCAGCATTGGAGCATTCACATGCAATTCCTTCAGGAATTGCCTCATCTAGTTGTAATTATTACACCAAATAATACATTGCGAGAATCGGTTTGAGTCCAGACTCCATTCCGAATCGAATAGTCACCTCAGGAATCAAAATGGCATCAAATCCCTATGCGCCCAAAGATTCACACCCCTGCTATGAGGTACTACATCCTGAAAAAGGTATTTCCCAAAGAAAGCCAATGGCAACACAACAGCCGGTAATCATTTCCAGATCCCTCATTGATTAATTACTACATCAAGAGCTGCGTCCTACTTCTTCTTCTTCACGGTTGGGTAGTCACCCAGTTAATAGCCGGGACTATCATCGTACGGACTCACACAAAGATAAACGCACTAATACACACACACACTCACACACATGTTAATAGGAGTTTTAAGGGTAATCGGACCTTTTAATAACTTCCTTTTCTCAGTACTCACACACAATTGGTGTATAGCACCTACGGCACTATTATTGTAGTTTACTCCACCGTGTGGACTAACACACACACACACACACACACACACACACACACACACACACACACACACACACACACACACACACACACGGACTGACTGTCTAAGCCTCTTATAGTAACCCATATCCCCTTCCAGTCTGTTTGGGTGTCTGCTCTCATGCGTGCATGTTTTCACAAGTAAACCAAGAGAAAGTTAGTGACACTTAACGCGAGTGTGCAGGCTCGCTTGTGTGAAGTGCATTCAAACTCAAGTTTGACATTACAAAGATCTTTGACAAAATCGTTGCCATTGAGAATGTAATAATAATAACTAGATGAGGCAATTGCTGAAGGAATTGTGTGTGAATGCTCCAATGCTGAAGTTGAAGTGAAATGGTGACAGAATATAGTATGAATGTAAGAATAGTTTGAATGTTGGAATGGTTTGAATGTTGAAGAGTTTGAAATTCCAGGAAAAACGGAATTTGGTTCGGAACTTGGGAAAGTCTTAGTTGGATGAGTGGAATGTGTTGATGTTGGAATGGTTTGAATAGGTTGAAGAATGTGGGATTTGTGGATGTTTAAAAAATGGACAATTCATTTTGAATGGGGAAAAAGTCCCTGAAAACTGGGAATTCTTGGAAATCCGGGAATTTTTCAAAAATTGTTGAAAAAGAGTACACCATTTTGAACAGGCTGAATATTTTGGAGTTGGAACGATTTGAATCAGATGAAAAATGTGGGAATTGTGGAACTTTGAAAAATGTCCCATTGCCTTCAATAGGAATTTCATGGAAATTTGGTTATTTCGGAAAAAGCAGGATTTTGGGGAAAAATTAAAAAAAAAAAAACTTGAATGTTCTGAATGAGTTGAAATGGTTGGTGTTGGAATGTTTCAAATCGGTCGAGAAATGTTGTAGTAGTAACATTTTTAATTGAGAAAAGGTATTAAGGAATTCCAGGAATTTCGGGAAAACCGGAAATTGTTCCAGTTCAAAAAAACAACTTTGTTTTTTTGTCCTGATTAAGAGGAATGACTGGACAGTGGAACGGTTGAAGTGGGTTGGAAAATGTGCAAGGAGTAGTTGCCAGAAAAAAGGGTTTGAAAAAATGGGAAGTCCTGGAGTTTTTTTTAACTTGTAAAAATGATAAATTGAATTTCCAGGATGAGTGGAATATATTGAAGGTGGAATGGTTTGAATCGGTTGAAACATGTGGAAATGGTGGAAGTTAGGAAAATGGACAATTCTTTTAGAATGGAGAAAAATGTCCCTGAAAACTGGGAATTCTTGGAAATCTGGGAATTTTTCAACAATTGTTGAAAAAGAGCACACCATTTTGAACAGGCTGAATATTTTGGAGTTGGAACTGTTTGAATCAGATGAAAAATGTGGGGAATTGTGAAACTTAAAAAAATGTTCCATTCATTTCAAAAGGGAATTTCGGAAAAAGCGGGAAGTTTTGGGAAAATGTGGGATTTGTGGATATTTAAAAAATGGACAATTCATTTTGAATGGGGAAAACAGCCCTGAAAACTGCGAATTCTTGGAAATCCGAGAATTGTTAAAAAAATCTTAAAAGAGAGCACATAATTTTGAACAAGCTGAATATTTTGGAGTTGGAACGGTTTGAATCAATTGAAAAATGTGGGAATTGTGGAACTTTAAAAAATGTTCCATTCATTTCAAATGGGAATTTCGGAAAAATAAATTCTGAAAAAAAAAAAAAAAAAAGGAATGTTCTGAATGATTGGTGTTGGATTTTTTCAAATCGGTCGAGAAATGTTGAAATAGTAACATTTTTAATTGAGAAATGGTATTAAGGAATTCCAGGAATTTCGGGAAAACCGGAAATTGTTCCAGTTCAAAAAAACAACTTTTTTTTTGTTGTCCTGATTAAGAGGAATGATTGGACGGTGGAACGGTTGAAGTGGGTTGGAAAATGTGGAAGGAGTCACAGAAAAAAGGGTTTGAAAAAATGGGAAGTCCTGGAATTTTGAATTTGAATTTCCAGGATGAGTGGAATACATTGAAGGTGGAATGGTTTGAATCGGTTGAAAAATGTGGAAATGGTGGAAGTTAGGAAAATGGACAATTCTTTTAGAATGGGGAAAAATGTCCCTGAAAACTGGGAATTCTTGGAAATCTGGGATTTTTTTTTTAAATTGTTGAAAAAGAGCAAACCATTTTGAACAGGCTGAATATTTTGGTGTTGGAACGGTTTGAATCAGATGAAAAATGTGGGAATTGTGGAACTTTAAAAAATGTTCCATTCATTTCAAATGGGAATTTTGGAAAAAGCGGGAAGTTTTTGGAAAATATTAAACAACTTGAATGTTCTGAATGAGATGAAATACTTGGTGTTGGATTTTTTTCAAATCGGTCGAGAAATGTTCAAGTAGTAACATTTTTAATTGAGAAATGGTATTAAGGAATTCCAGGAATTTCGGGAAAACCGGAAATTGTTCCAGTTCGAAAAAAAAACTTTGTTTTTTTGTCCTGATTAAGAGGAATGATTGGACGGTGGAACGGTTGAAGTGGGTTGGAAAATGTGGAAGGAGTAGTTGCCAGAAAAAAGGGTTTGAAAAAATGGGAATTCCTGGAATTTTTTTAATTTAAATTTCCAGGATGAGTGGAATATATTGAAGGTGGAATGGTTTGAATCAGTTGAAACATGTGGAAATGGTGGAAGTTAGGAAAATGGACAATTCTTTTACAATGGGGAAAAATGTCCCTGAAAACTGGGAATTCTTGGAATTTTTCAAAAATTGTTGAAAAAGAGCACACAATTTTGAACAGGCTGAATATGTTGGTGTTGGAACGGTTTGAATCAGATGAAAAATTCCCCAAAATGCCCAAAAAAGTACCAGATTCGGACAGATATTTTTTTCTTTTCTTTTTTTTTCTTCTTTTTTTAAATTGTTTTGGACATGTTGGGCATCCCAGGACTCGGGTGAGACTGCGGGACTTGTGGGACTCTAACCTGAGTGTCATTTTTGATCATTTTCGGGACTTTTGCCAACTTTTCCAACTTCTACAATTTGCCTAGTGCGGCTTAAAAGCGCTCTATAGCCCGAAATGTACAGTAATAATAATAATAATAATAAAGATGATAATAATAATAATGATTAATGCAAACACACAAAACAGTGACCACCAAAACTCTTCCTAACATTGGGGCAAGTTCAGTTTGGCAGCTGTGGTATTTGGTTTTCAAAGTAAAGCGACGAAAACAATCCATCCATGCAACCATTTTCTACCGCTTGTCCCTAATCATTACTGATTAATATCTGTTGGACTTTTCAGTCTGTTTTATTTACTGCAAGAACATGACCTTCCCATACATGCAATGACATCACACTCACACACACCTACTCCTATAGGGCGCCCTACCACAACCCACCCTACCCCCTCAATAGTGTGTGTGTGTGCGTGACTGTGAGCATGTGTGTGTGTGTGTGTGTGTGTGTGTGTGTCTGGAGTGATCGCCTGACCAGTCTGGTTGCCAGCAGCAATTTTATTCCCTTCTCATTACTTCAAGTTCATGCACACGGCGTAAACACGTCCGTCCTCCTTCCCCGTGTGATATGTTACAATATTCTACAATCTTTTAATTCATCGTTAATAATTCTTCATAAAAAAAAACGTGAACGCCGTTGTTGTTTTTGCATCTTTTTGTTACGCCCCGTGCCATGTTCATTTCCTGAGTGTTATTGTCGCACAGTGTATTTGTGTCGTCGCGGGTGGGTGGAGGGGGGTACAGTGGGAAGTGTCCCACCCTGTGTCTGGATGTTCAGCTGGCATGATTTCATGTCTACATTACACTGTACTGCATATCATTTTGTACTGTGAGTAGGGGTGGGTACGGTACGGTACCCAATTACAGATTCAGAGAATCGATACCGGTGCGCAACGGTACCAATTTTCTGTACTTTTTTGTATGTTTAATAATAAAAATACCATTTTATTGCAACATTTAAAAATAAGCCGATTATGACAACCGCTGTCCGGTTATTATATCTTGTTTCAAAAGCTGATTCTGATGATCACGTTTCTGAGTATGTAGGAACTGTATTCAGTTTCAGTTTATTTGGAACATGCATACGATGCAATGTAATGCATCACATATTTCCAGTTGTTTCATTAAATCACGTTCGAAAAGGAGTAGGAAGAAGCTGAGCTTATTTAATCCTACCTTTTTTTCATACTTTAGCAATTTTATCCCATGTCTTTGTTCTCTGTAACAAAACAGTGAATACACAATAAATAAATAATATACCATAGTAAGTAAACAAATATTAAATACATAAATAATCTTTATCTAAAAAAAATAAAAATTAAAATATTTATATATACATACATACATACATAAGTTAAAAGTTAAAGTACCAATGATTGTCACACACACACGAGGTGTGGCGAAATTATTCTCTGCATTTGACCCATCACCCTTGATCACCCCCTGAGAGGTGAGGGGAGCAGTGAGCAGCAGCGGTGACCGCGCCCGGGAATCATTTTTGGTGATTTAACCCCCAATTCCAACCCTTGATGCTGAGTGCTAAGCAGGGAGGTAATGGGTCCCATTTTTTATAGTCTTTGGTATGACTCGGCCGGGGTTTGAACTCACAACCTATCGTATATATATATATATATATATATATATATATATATATATATATATGACAACTTCTGTTTTGTTTGGTCAGCCGTTTTACTGCCGTGTGACAGACACCATTTGGAAACAATTTAGGTATGTAAATAAACTTTTACAAAAACTTTCTGTGTAAATAACTAATTTAAATGATAATAATGATAAATGGGTTATACTTGTATAGCGCTTTTCTACCTTTCTAAAGAAATTACAGACGAGAGTTCTAAAGAAATTACAGACCACCTCAAAAAAAGGAATGGAATTTTACAGGTTTTTTTTACTGAATGGGACACCCAAAATGTACATTAAAATAAAGAAAGTGGGATTAACAATATTAACTATGAACGATAAAACACTGAATATTAACAAGCGCTTGGACAGTATTTCCACATTCACCCATTCACACACAAACATTCACACACTGATGGCGGGAGCTGCCATGCAAGGCGCTAACCAGCAGCCATCAGGAGCAAGGGGTGAAGTGTCTTGCCCAAGGACACAACGGACCTGACTAGGATGGTTGAAGGTGGGGATTGAACCCCAGTAACCAGCAACCCTCCGATTGCTGGCACGGCCACTCTACCAACTTCGCCACCCCGTCCCTATATATATATATATATATATATATATATATATATATATGACAACTTCTGTTTTGTTTGATCGGCCGTTTTACTGCCGTGTTACAGACACCATTTGGAAACAATTAAGGTATGTGAATAAACTTTTACAAAAACTTTCTGTGTAAATAACTAATTTCCCAACACATATATCTGCGACTTATAGTCCGGTGCAGCTAATATATGGATAAATAGTCTTTCCCTAAAATTTTTATACATTATATAATTCTAAAACATTGCATTTTTAAAAACACTGAATTTGCTAAAAATAACATTATTTGACGTACAAAATTTCCGTTCACAAAATTCAAACGCAAAAAATTCAGTTACATAAATTCAGTGTCAAAGAATAAAGTAATAAAGACCCAAATTAACATTCATAAAAAATATTTACAGATAAGAATCGCGATGCAATCTAAATCCGATTTTTTTGGACGCCCCTGCTTACGTGACACGTACTGTCGTGATTCTCAGTACAACTCAACATTTTGTACTCGTGCGAGCAAATGTGTCGTGCAGACATACATTTAGTGTGTAACGTCCAGCCCACGCCTGTTCATTCATATATGTATGGATGTGTGTGTGTGTTTGATGGGCGAGGGGGGGTGGGGGGGTGCATGTGTCTGGTGAATTCTGGGTCACAATAACAGCTGGGGGCGCCCTGCCTAGACAGCAGCTTTTGATTGGACGCCCCGTCCGAGCTCCGTTTGCATTGGTCGTAATATTACGACAGCAACCACAGCAACAGAGGCGTAAACACAAACAGTTTGTTGTGGAATTAAAACACTATTTTGTTTGTCCATTTCCAAAAAATGACACTCTCAACGAGGTGGCAGCACGTTTCGTATGAAATATTTGCATGCTGAGCCGTGCACGAGAACTTAATGACTTTCCAGACAGACGCGCGCAAAAACGGTCACACAATCTCCTCCAACACAGACAGGGGATTAGGACAGAGACCCCCACTAAAATCATCCTGTGGTCGGGATGAACGACTCCAAGCAGGGGAGAAAATCATTAATATCCACAGCAACATGGGTCCATGACACAGTTCAGCTGTCTGAACAACCGTGTCCGTTATTCAGTTGCTTCTTGTTTTTTAGTTTCTAATGACCGTTATATGTCAATCTGTAAATATTGAGTGTCAAAACTTGGTCTTGGGTGTATGCTTTTCCGGGATGCAACGGAAAGTTGGCTCGGGCGAGACGGGAATGAAGGTACATGATTTATTTAATATATCAAAAAAAAGTGCAAACGAAAAGCGCGCACAGTGGCGGAGAATAAACTATGAAACCAAAAGACCATAGCATTAATAAACAAAAACTTACTTGGCTTGGACAAAAGTAGCAGCATGAAGGATGGACATGAAAACAAGTGTCAGAAATGTACAGAGCATAAATGTGAGGCTGTCGTCAGAACGACAAACTGAAAACAATGAACTTAAATAGTATAGACATGATTAACGAAAACAGGTGTGTTGTAACTTTTGCGTTATATAGTTCATGTGTGATGATCATTTGATTTAATTGCTGATAAATTGATCTATTATTATTTACAGCTAAAAAGAGTTAAAAGGGAATTGATTTGATTTATACATGTGCTTGATATTGATTATTTGAGAAACACTGACACTGAATTGAGTTGTTTTCTCGCTCAATAGCCGAACAAAGGGTTAACTAAAAGACTGCATGTTCCACAATGCATTGCGGCAAAACCGGATGTTAGAAAAGACCGGGAGCAGGTGCATTGTGGTTGTTGAGATTGAGGATTACGAGCCCACGGGTGATGAATGAATGACAGATAACAAGATATAGTGATCGTTTTGTACCGTTTTGTATGCCATTTTTTTCTTATATAAAGTACAACTTTATTACACATTTTCGACGTCCTGTCCAATACTTTGATCGTAGTTAATCTACAAGGTGCGTGACTCAAAACGTGAAACAGGTGCGTGACGTGACAGGTGAAAACTAATGGTTGCTATGGTGACAAAACAAAAGTGCACAAAAAGTCCAAAAACAAAACCGAACATGACCAAAACAAAAACATGATCACACAGACATGACATTGAGTTAACAACAAACTAGTTCCACATTATATTAGGGTTGTACGGTATACCGGTATTAGTATAGTACCGTGATACTAATGAATCATATTCGGTACTATACCGCCTCTAAAAAGTACCGTCGACACATCGTGACATTGCTGGTTTTACAAGCAGAGGAGCACGTTCGGCAGCGCACAATCACAGAGTACTTACAAGCAGACACGGTGTGTAGACAGAAAAGGGAGAACGGACGCATTTTTACTTAAAAAATAACGATAAAGGTGAAGTTATAACACTGAAACGCCCTCAGGAAGAGGTGCTTTAAGACATGGCTAACTAGCTAGCAGCTAAAGTCCATCCGCAGTCTGCTAAATCACTAATCCTCGCCACCATGGCGACAAATAAAGTAAGTTTCTTACAATTATCATCCCTGTAGGACGAGGAAATAGCTAAACATGCTTCACTACACACCGTAGCTCACCGGCGTCAAAATTGGTGGATCTACACCTGACATCCACTGTAATGATACCAAGTACAGGAGCGTATCTAGTCTATACTACAATGATTGCATTGATATTTTTTAGCATCACAAAATCTTTTTTAGTTTTAAAAAAATATATATTATGTTTATAAACTCAGGCAATACGTCCCTGGACTCATGAGGACTTTGAATATGACCAATGTATGATCCTGTAACGACTTGGTATCGGATTGATACCCAAATTTGTGGTATCATCCAAAACTAATGTAAAGCATCCAATTATACATTTTAACAGAAGTGTAGATAGACCATGTTGAACGAGAAAGTAAGCAGATATTAAAAATAAATGAATGATTCATTTTCTACCACTTTTCCTCAATTCTGACAAAATAATAAAAAACTAGGAGCTAAATTAGGAGCCTTTGTTTGCTTACTTACTACTAAAAGACAAGTTGTCTTGTATGCTCACTATTTTATTTAAGGACAAACTTGCAATAAGAAACATATGTTTAATGTGCAGTAGGATTTTTTTGTTCAAATAAAGCCAATATTGCAATTTTTACATTTCAGGTATCGAAAAGTACCAACAATTATCGAAATACATTTTGGTACCAGTACCGTTACCAAAATGTTACTGTATAAAATAGGGCTCCAACAAAAAGAGGACTTTCTCATGCAGGGCTAAATGGCTGTTATTACTATCTACTTCACTAATTATTATTTTTATTTTTATTGCTAAATACTATTATCATACGTGTGTATATACTGTATATACAGTTATAGTTGTAGAAGAAAAAAAGGGTGATATCGATAAAAAAATATAGGCTGATACGATTTAAGTCGAAATGCCCAAAATTGGCTTTGATAAAGGCCGATAATGCAGAGCTGGGCAAATATTTTGACTCGGGGGCCAGATTGAGAGAAAAACAATTTAAAACAATTTTAAATGTTTTTAATTTTTTTAAACAATTTTAACAATTAACATTTTTTTTAGGGTTAGTGTTAGGGTTAGGGTTAGGGTTAAGATTAGGGTTAGGGTTAGGGTTAGGGTAAATTAAAAAAAAAAAAAAGTTAAAAAAAGTTAAAAAAATGTTACAATTTTTTAAATTTTTTTAAAAAAAAGTTAAAAAAAAGTTAAAAATATTTAAAAAATAAAAAAAAAAATTAAAAAAAATTGAAAAATTTAAAAAAAATTAAAAATTTAAAAAAAAATTAAAAATTTTAAAAAAAATTAAAAATTTTAAAAAAAATTGAAATTTTTACAAAAACAAAATGAAAAAAAATAATAATAATAAAAATGAAAAAAATAAAAAAAATGTTTTAAGTTAAAACATGATTTTCAAGGTAAAAAATGATTTTAAAAAAAATTTCAAGGTAAAATTTTTTTTTCAACGTAAAAAATGATTTTCAAGGTACAAAAAAATTTTCAAGGTTAAATTTTTTTTTCAAGGTAAAATGTTTTTTTCAAGGTAAAAAAATGATTTTCAAGGTACAAAAAAATTTTCAAGGCAACATTTTTTTTCAAGGTAAAATTTTTTTTTCAAGGTAAAAAATGATTTTCAAGGTACAAAAAAATTTTCAAGGTAACATTTTTTTTTCAAGGTAAAAGATGATTTTTAAGGTACAAAAAAATTTTGGTGGCTGGGGGGGCCAATGTGTATGTGTGTATAAATTATATATAAAAAGTTAAAGTTAAAGTACCAATGATTGTCACACACACACACACTAGCTGTGGCAAAAGTATTCTCTGCATTTGACCCATCCCCTTGACCACCCCCTGGGAGGTGAGGGGAGCAGTGAGCAGCAGCGGTGGCCGCGCCTGGGAATCATTTTGGTGATTTAACCCCCAATTCCAACCCTTGATGCTGAGTGCCAAGCAGGGAGGTAATGGGTCCCATTTTTATAGTCTTTGGTATGACTCGGCCGGGGTTTGAACTTATACACATTTAGCTGTAAAAATCTGCTGTACAGTATGTGTGTTTGGGTCCCTTTTTTCCAGGAACACTAATACCAAAAGTCACAATGTCCGATAGAGTTCTAAAAAAATTATGACAGACCACCTCAAAAAAAGGAATGGAATTTTACAGTTTTTTTTACTGAATGGGACACCCAAAATGTACATTAAAATAAAGAAAGTGAGATTAAAAATATTAACTATGAACGATAAAACACTGAATATTAACAACATACACTATATTGTCAAAATTATTTGGCCACCCATCCAAATGATGAGAATCAGGTGTCCTAATCACTTGGCCCAGGTGTATAAAATCAAGCACTTAGGCATGGAGACTGTTTCTACAAACATTTATGAAAGAATGGGCCGCTCTCAGTGATTTCCAGCGTGGAACTGTCATAGGATGCCACCTGTGCAACAAATCCAGTCAGGAAATGTCCTCGCTCCTAAATATTCCAAAGTCAACTGTCGGCTTTATTATAAGAAAAGGGAAGCGTTTGGGAACAACAGCAACTCAGCCACCAAGTGGTAGGCCACGTAAACTGACAGAGAGGGGTCAGCGGATGCTGAAGCGCATAGTGCAAAGACTTTCTGCACAGTCAGTTGCTACAGAGCTCCAAACTTCATGTGACCTTCCAATTAGCCCACATACAGTACGCAGAGAGCTTCATGGAATGGGTTTCCAAGGCCGAGCAGCTGCATCTAAGACATACATCACCAAGTCCAATTCAAAGCGTGGGATGCAGTGGTGTAAAGCACGTCGCCACTAGACTCTAGAGCAGTGGAGACGCGTTCTGTGGAGTGATGAATCACGCTTTTCCATCTGGCAATCTGATGGACCAGTCTGGGTTTGGAGGTTGCCAGGAGAACGCTACATTTCGGACTGCATTGTGCCGAGTGTGAAATTTGGTGGAGGAGGAATTATGGTGTGGGGTTGTTTTTCAGGAGTTGGGCTTGGCCCCTTAGTTCCAGTGAAAGGAACTTTGAATGCTCCAGGATACCAACACATTTTGGACAATTCCATGCTCCCAACCTTGTGGGAACAGTTTCCAACATGACTGTGCACCAGTGCACAAAGCAAGGTCCATAAAGACATGGATGCCAGAGTCTGGTGTGGATGAACTTGACTGGCCTGCACAGAGTCCTGACCTGAATCCGATAGAACACCTTTGGGATGAATTAGAACGGAGACTGAGAGCCAGTGTGTGACCTCACCAATGCGCTTTTGGAAGAATGGTGGGAAATTCCTATAAACACACTCCGCAACCTTGTGGACAGCCTTCCCAGAAGAGTTAAGGCTTTAATAGCTGCAAAAGGTGGACCGACATCATATTGAACCCTATGTGTTAGGAATGGGATGGCACTTCAAGTTCATATGTGAGTCAAGGCAGGTGGCTAAATACTTTTGGCAATATAGTGTATGTGTGGCTTCAGGCTCCACGTGTGAACTCAACGGGAAGTCGAGTGAGGGAAATCAAGGAAACCAGGCGGGTGGCAGAAAGCGAGAAAGACGGACAAGCACGTGTTGTGTTAGTAACCCCAGCCCGACCCGAGTGTGACAGTGCGTCTCCGGACTCAGGACTCAATTAAGCAGGCATGTGCGGAATGCTTTCAAGGGGAACGGAACGAGGCGGCCGCGAGGGGCCGACACCATGTGGCCCCGGGTGCGTCTCAGGTCTCGCCCGGCCTTGCTCGGGCTGACCCACGGCGGCGTGAAGGGGAGCTTCATCACAGGCCAGGATGTAATTCTCAGAGCGAGGGCCATGAAGGGCAGAGATGTCTCGCATGGACCGCCTCAAAGGCTCTCAGGGGTCCTGTGCGGAGTCGCTCTTTAGCCGCTGGCTGTCTCCCATGACATCTGGGAGACAAATGAGGTCTGGTCAGCTAATGAAGCATGTTGGATCTCCTATTAGTTACTAACTCGTGACATGGTCTCCGCCAGCCGGCTTGCTGAGGTGCACGTCTACTTCTTCGCAGGGGGGTCACAAGTTCAGATGCCCCTCTTTAAAGAGATAAATGCTTCAAATAAAAGCCACTTTGACACCGAGACCCCGCAAAAATTGGTAGACCGGAGCCGTAACAGACTCGTCTTTCACGTTCGGAGCCAATGAGGTGGAATATTGCTGTGCTTTAAGGAATGTTTGTCACCCTGAGATGATTAGGGTGTAGACAATTGGGGAGAAGTGACAAAAACAATCACATTATCCTGCAGGAGCAGGAGCTTTAAAGCATCTGCAGTACATTTTCAGAATGCTGCTGCTCGAGTCCTGACTAGAACTAGGAAATACGACCATGTTAGTCCAGTGCTTAGGTCACTGCACGGGCTTGCTGTTGTTTAGAAAATAGACCTTAAAACTGCTCTGCTGGTGTACAAGTCTGTTCATGGTCTTGTGCCAAAGTACACCTCTGACATGTTAGAACCATATGAATCATCTGAACCTCGGAGAACCTCAGGGAATGGTCTCCTGATGGATTTTCCCGATACTGGGACACACGAGCGCCCCAAAGAAAAGAATAACGCGTTGGGGACTAACTACAACTGCAATTTTCACTACGATGACAAACAAAAAAGTTTCAACTGCCAACACTTTGATAAAGAAGGTGAGAAACACTATTAAATTCAAGAAAGAACTGGTAGCATAGTACGAAGGTGGCATCTGCGTGGCTCTTCCCTCACCTCCTCCACTCTGCTTACTGCGCTCATCGCCAAAAATAATACAATACAAGTAAATCTAGTCAAGTTGTCAAACAGGAAAATGTTAAAAGATTAGAATTTATTGGACATTTTAGTTACATTTTTATAATCTACTTAAATAAAATACATACATTTCATTTTGTTTAGTACAGTGTTCAATACATAATTAAAAAACTGAAAATCAGATCATATTTTTTTTCTAATTACAATTTTGGGGGGAATTTTTTGATTAAATTATATTTATTTAAAAAAATATATATATATTATTATTTTAAGGTATTGCAGGTACGCATACCACTAATGCACAGGTGTCAAACTCAACGGCAAGGGGCCAGATGTGGCCCGCGACATCATATTATCTGGCACGCAAACACCTGGAAATAATGTGTCAATAAAGTGTACCCCACCTTCCGCCCGATTGTAGCTGAGATAGGCTCCAGCGCCCCCCGCGACCCCAAAGGGAATAAGCGGTAGAAAATGGATGGATGGATGGAAGTATTTAATATGTTCTCACTAAATGTAAATGATTTTTTTCATTTTGACAGAAAAAATATATGTACTGCTTGAAATTGCATACCTTTTAAACTTTAATAGAATCCAATATTGCAGCAAATATTACAGTATATTATCATACTTTCCAAACATGTTTTTGTCTAAATAAAAATACTTAACTTTACAGCAAACTAACAAAAAATTAATTAATTAATTAACAAAAAATGACAATAAATGTTACGTTGTTCTTTACGGCATATTACTGTAAATTGAAAAAAACTACTACTGTTTTTGCGTTAAAATTCTGTTAACTGAGCTGCCATATTTTTACTGTAAAATCTACGGTTGTTGTTTTTAACGGTGTATTACTGTAAATGGAAACATTTGTTTTTACTAGAGATATCCGATAATATCGGACTGCCGATATTATCGGCCGATAAATGCTTTAGAATGTAATATCGGAAATTATCGGTATCGGTTTCAAAATTATCGGTATCGGTTTCAAAATGTAAAATTGATGCATTTTTAAAACGCCGCTGTGTACACGGACGTAGGGAGAAGTATAGAGCGCCAACAAACCTTAAAGGCACTGCCTTTACGTGCCGGCCCAATCACATAATACCTACGGCTTTTCACACACACAAGTGAATGCAAAGCATACTTGGTCAACAGCCATACAGGTCACACTGAGGGTGGCCGTATAAACAACTTTAACACTGTTACAAATATGCGCCACACTGTGAACCCACACCAAACAAGAATGACAAACACATCCGCACCGTAACACAACATAAACACAACAGAACAAATACCCAGAACCCCTTGCAGCACTAACTCTTCCGGGAGGCGACAATATACACCCCCCGATACGCCCTACACCCCCACCTCAACCCCGTCCACCTCAACCTCCTCATGCTCTCTCAGGGAGAGCATGTCTCAAATTCTAAGCTACTGTTTTGAGGCATGTTAAAAAAAAAAAATGCACTTTGTGACTTCAATAATAAATATGGCAGTGCCATGTTGGCATTTTTTCCCATAACTTGAGTTGATTTATTTTGGAAAACCTTGTTACATTGTTTAATGCATCCAGCGGGGCATCATAACAAAATTAGGCTTAATAATGTGTTAATTCCACGACTGTATATATCGGTATCGGTTGATATCGGAATCGGTAATTAATTGGACAATATCTCTAGTTTTTACAGTAGAAAAACTGGCAGCTAAGTTGCCAGAATAAAAAAATTAATTTGTATTTTAACACTGCATACAACATTTTATTTTTGCTTTGTGCTATGTATAAACCAGGGGTCTCAGACATGCTGCCCACACCTTTATATGGAATTTGGAAGCTGGTGCGGCACGCGGGTTTTAAATGAATGGCGCTTGCCAGAGTCATGCGTGCCGTGATGGTACAGCATGTAGCGCCCACTACAATCAGCCACACGTTGTATGGAGTGTCCGCTTGCTCACGTAGGTGACAGCAAGGCATACTTGGTCAACAACCACACAGGTTACACTGACGGTGGCGTTATAAAAAAAACTATAACACTCTTACTAATTATGCGCCACACTGTGAACCCACACCAAACAAAAATGACAAACACATTTCGGGAGAACATCTGCACCGTAACACAACATAAACACAACAGGACAAATACCCAGAATTCCATGCAGCCCTAACTCTTCCGGGATACATTATACACCCCCGCAACCAAACCCGCCCACCTCAACCGACGCACAGGGGGGGGTTGATGTGTGAGGGAGTAGAGTTGGGGTGGGGGCGGGGTTTGGTGGTAGCAGGGGTGTATAATGTAGCCCAGAAGAGTCAGGGCTGCATGGGATTCTGGGTGTTTGTTCTGTTGTGTTTATGTTGTGTTAAGGTGCAGATGTTCTCCCGAAATGTGTTTGTCATTCTTGTTTGGTTTTGGTTCAAAGTGTGGCGCATTATTAGTAAGAGTCTTAAAGTTTTTTTATATGGTCACCGTCAGTGTAACCTGTGTGGCTGTTGACAAAGTGTGCCTTGCTGTCACGTACGTGTGCAAGCAGAAGATGTATATTGTATAAAAAGTGTTGGGCTGGCACGCTGTTAATACAGATTGTAGAGAGCGCCAAATGTTGTACAATCATGGCACGCCCTTATTATAGCTGTAAGGGTGAAAATCGGTGAATATTAATCCCGGGAATTTTCTGCGAGAGGCACTGAAATCCGGAAGTCTCACGGGAAAATTGGGGGGTTCAGCAAGTAAGCTGCTGAGCCGCATCAGAGTGATCAAAGAGCCACATGCGGCTCCGGAGCCGCGGGTTGTCAATCCCTGACCTAGGCCTACTGCGCTGCTGTATTTTAATGTTGGTCATTATGGTGGTACTTGGAGAGTTAAGTGTTTTTTGGGGTGGTGCTTGGTGGAAATGCTGTATTAGAAGGTGTATTCATATCGTAGCACCTTTTGACGCTCTTGTGATCCACCAACTAATGTTACATTTTATTTACCGGTAGATAACACATGTTCTTACCAGTTTTGTAGATTTCATAGCGCAGCGAGAAACCCGCTCCTTGGTGGGCGTAGTCGGAGACAAACTTGATGTGCAGGGAGGGCCCGGATGATATGATGGGTGCCGGGGCGATGTTACTGCAGTGCCTTCCCATTAAGTCGGCAGACTCCGAGTTGCCATCGTGGATCTCTACATAGTCGTACCTGCAAAGGAACACAGCGTGCATAAATTAGGCATTCTTTTTTTCTACCCAGCCTGTCACATTACAGTGGCTGCGATGACAAAATATTGCAGAATATTTGATGAATGGTTGAGATTTCCAAGTAGGAGAGGCGTATTTGAATGAATCAGAAGTCAGCAAAGATGTGGGTGTTTTTAAAGCTGCAGAAAGAGATAATGAACAACTCAAATAGCACAAAATACATTTTCCACACACACTTTTTTCATTTCATAAGAAAATAAAATAAAAGTAATTAGAGTGTTGAAGTAATTAATGAAAGTGAATACTATGGTCTTCAACCTAGAAATTGTTTCACCCCCCTCAACATTACTATCATCGCAAGTTTGCTTTTTTAATTAATTAATTATTATTATTATAATTTTTTTTTAATTAATCAGTCTAACAAAATAATACACAAAAATACCATAATAATACAATTCCAATTCAGAAACCAAACCAAGTTTGCCGTTTTGCATATCTAGTATCATCAATCAATCAATCAATCAATGTTTACTTATATAGCCCTAAATCACGAGTGTCTCAAAGGGCTGCACAAGCCACAACGACATCCTCGGCTCAGATCCCACATCAGCGCAAGGAAAAACTCAACCCAATGGGACAATGAGAAACCTTATAGTATGGGCCTGATCGACTGAGATCTCGAATAACAAGTGCTAAATAGCGTGTGCAAACTATAAAATTGTGAGCACTATTAGTAAGGGTGTCCAAAAAAATTGATTTTCAAATGAACCACGAGTCTTATTTGTAACGATTCTTAATCCTTCCAAAAAAATAAAAAATCGGATTATTATTATTTAAAAAAAATCTGTCCTGTCCAGCCACTTTTATATTGTTGATGTAGATGATCATATCTGCTGTACAGATTTACTTTAGAAAAGAAATATGTTGAATACTTCTCTTGTTTCCTTATTTGTATTTGACTTTATTAAATGTTTGGGTAGAATTTTATCAAATAAAACCAGTTTTCTTTTAAGCATAATTGCCAACCCTCCCGGATTTTCCGGGAGACTCCCGAAATTCAGCGCCTCTCCCGAAAACCTCCCGGCACGAATTCTCTCCCGAAAATCTCCCGAAATTCAGGCGGACTCAGGTCCTCCACAATATAAAAAAGCGTACCTGCCCAATCACGTTATAACTATAGAATGATGGAGGGCGAGTTCTTGGTTTCTTATGTGGGTTTATTGTTAGGCAGTTTCATTAACGTCCTCCCAGCGTGGCAACAACACACAACAACAGCAGTCACTTTTTTGTATACCGTAAAGCAGTTCGTCTGCCGTAAACAGCAATATTGTGACACTCTTAAACAGGACAATACTGCCATCTAGTGCATTTGATGAAAGCACTTTTGTGCGTGCCACACAGCAATGCATCATCAGAGAGGGTGTTCAGCATGGTTCGAAAAATAGTGACAGAGAATAGAACAAGGATGGACAATTCAACCCTTAACTCAACAATGAGTAGATGAGTGTTATGTGTGTGTATATGTGTAAATAAATGAACACTGAAATCCAAGTATTTATTATATATATATATATATATATATATATAATAAGAAAAGAAAGAAAAAAAAAAAAAATATATATATATATATATATATAGCTAGAATTCACTGAACGTCAAGTATTTCTTATATATATATATATATATATATATATATATATATATATATATATATATATATATATATATATATATATATACTCCTCTCTGAGCTGCCACCTTAACGTGGTAGAGGAGTTTGCGTGTCCCAATGATCCTAGGAGCTATGTTGTCCGGGGGCTTCTATGCCCCCTGGTAGGGTCTCCCAAGGCAAACTGGTCCTAGGTGAGGGATCAGACAAAGAGCAGCTCGAAGACCTCTATGAAGAACACGAACAAGGAACCCAGATTTCCCTCGCCCGGACGCGGGTCACCGGGGCCCTCCTCTGGAGCCAGGCCCGGAGGTGTGGCACGATGGCGAGCGCCTGGTGGCCGGGCCTGTCCCCATGGGGCCCGGCCGGGCACAGCCCGAAGAGGCAACGTGGGTCCCCCCTCCAATGGGCTCACCACCCATAGCAGGGGTCATAGAGGTCGGGTGCAATGTGAGCTGGGCGGAAGCCGAAGGCAGGGCACTTGGCGGTCCGATCCTCGGCTACAGAAGCTAGCTCTTGGGACGTGGAACGTCACCTCGCTGGGGGGGAAGGAGCCTGAGCTAGTGCGTGAGGTGGAGAAGTTCCGGCTAGATATAGTCGGACTCACTTCGACGCACAGCAAGGGCTCTGGAACCAGTTCTCTTGACAGGGGCTGGACTCTCTTCCACTCTGGCGTTGCCGGCAATGAGAGGCGACGGGCTGGAGTGGCAATTCTTGTTTCCCCTCGGCTCAAAGCCTGCATGTTGGAGTTCAACCCGGTGGACGAGAGGGTAGCCTCCCTCCGCCTTCGGGTGGGGGGACGGGTCCTGACTGTTGTTTGCGCTTACGCGCCCAACGGCAGTTCAGATTACCCACCCTTTTTGGATTCACTCGAGGGAGTACTGGAGAGTGCTCCCCCGGGTGATTCCCTCGTTCTACTGGGGGACTTCAACGCTCATGTTGGCAACGACAGTGAAACCTGGAGAGGCGTGATTGGGAAGAATGGCCGCCCGGATCTGAACCCGAGTGGTGTTTTGTTATTGGACTTTTGTGCTCGTCACGGATTGTCAATAACAAACACCATGTTCAAACATAAGGGTGTCCATATGTGCACTTGGCACCAGGACACCCTAGGCCGCAGTTCCATGATCGACTTTGTAGTTGTGTCATCGGATTTGCGGCCTCATGTTTTGGACACTCGGGTGAAGAGAGGGGCGGAGCTTTCTACCGATCACCACCTGGTGGTGAGTTGGCTGCGATGGTGGGGGAGGATGCCGGACAGACCTGGCAGGCCCAAACGCATTGTGAGGGTTTGCTGGGAACGTCTAGCAGAGTCTCCTGTCAGAGAGAGTTTCAATTCCCACCTCCGGAAGAACTTTGAACATGTCACGAGGGAGGCGCTGGACATTGAGTCCGAGTGGACGATGTTCCGTACCTCTGTTGTCGGGGCGGCCGATTGGAGCTGTGGCCGCAGGGTAGTTGGTGCCTGTCGTGGCGGTAATCCTAGAACCCGTTGGTGGACACCGGCGGTGAGGGATGCCGTCAAGCTGAAGAAGGATTCCTATCGGGTTCTTTTGGCTCATGGGACTCCTGACGCAGCAGACAGGTACCGACAGGCCAAGCGGTGTGCGGCTTCAGCGGTCGCGGAGGCAAAAACTCGGACATGGGAGGAGTTCGGTGAGGCCATGGAAAAAGACTTCCGGACGGCTTCGAAGCAATTCTGGACCACCATCCGCCGCCTCAGGAAGGGGAAGCAGTGCAGTGTCAACACCGTGTATGGTGGGGATGGTGCTCTGTTGACCTCGACTGCGGATGTTGTGGATCGGTGGAGAGAATACTTCGAAGACCTCCTCAATCCTACCAGCACGTCTTCCTATGAGGAAGCAGGGCCTGGGGAATCTGTGGTGGGCTCTCCTATTTCTGGGGCTGAGGTTGCCGAGGTAGTTAAAAAGCTCCTCGGTGGCAAGGCCCCGGGGGTGGATGAGATCCGCCCGGAGTTCCTTAAGGCTCTGGATGTTGTGGGGCTGTCTTGGTTGACAAGACTCTGCAACATCGCGTGGACATCGGGGGCGGTACCTCTGGATTGGCAGACCGGGGTGGTGGTTCCTCTCTTTAAGAAGGGGAACCGGAGGGTGTGTTCCAACTATCGTGGGATCACACTCCTCAGCCTTCCCGGTAAGGTCTATTCAGGTGTACTGGAGAGGAGGCTACGCCGGATAGTCGAACCTCGGATTCAGGAGGAACAGTGTGGTTTTCGTCCTGGTCGTGGAACTGTGGACCAGCTCTATACTCTCGGCAGGGTCCTTGAGGGTGCATGGGAGTTTGCCCAACCAGTCTACATGTGCTTTGTGGACTTGGAGAAGGCATTCGACCGTGTACCCCGGGAAGTCCTGTGGGGAGTGCTCAGAGAGTATGGGGTAACGGACTGTCTTATTGTGGCGGTTCGCTCCCTGTATAATCGGTGTCAGAGCTTGGTCCGCATTGCCGGCAGTAAGTCGGACACGTTTCCAGTGAGGGTTGGACTCCGCCAGGGCTGCCCTTTGTCACCGATTCTGTTCATAACCTTTATGGACAGAATTTCTAGGCGCAGTCAGGGCGTTGAGGGTATCTGGTTTGGTGGCTGCAGGATTAGGTCTCTGCTTTTTGCAGATTATGTGGTCCTGATGGCTTCATCTGGCCAAGATCTTCAGCTCTCACTGGATCGGTTCGCAGCCGAGTGTGAAGCGACTGGGATGAGAATCAACACCTCCAAATCCGAGTCCATGGTTCTCGCCCGGAAAAGGGTGGAGTGCCATCTCCGGGTTGGGGAGGAGATCTTGCCCCAAGTGGAGGAGTTCAAGTACCTCGGAGTCTTGTTCACGAGTGAGGGAAGAGTGGATCGTGAGATCGACAGGCGGATCGGTGCGGCATCTTCAGTAATGCGGACGCTGTATCGATCCGTTGTGGTGAAGAAGGAGCTGAGCCAGAAGGCAAAGCTCTCGATTTACCGGTCGATCTACGTTCCCATCCTCACCTATGGTCATGAGCTTTGGGTCATGACCGAAAGGACAAGATCACGGGTACAAGCGGCCGAAATGAGTTTCCTCCGCCGGGTGGCGGGGCTCTCCCTTAGAGATAGGGTGAGAAGCTCTGCCATCCGGGGGGAGCTCAAAGTAAAGCCGCTGCTCCTCCATATCGAGAGGAGCCAGATGAGGTGGTTCGGGCATCTGGTCAGGATGCCACCCGAACGCCTCCCTCGGGAGGTGTTTCGGGCACGTCCGACCGGTAGGAGGCCACGGGGAAGACCCAGGACACGTTGGGAAGACTATGTCTCCCGGCTGGCCTGGGAACGCCTCGGGATCCACCGGGAGGAGCTGGACGAAGTGGCTGGGGAGAGGGAAGTCTGGGCTTCCCTGCTTAGGCTGCTGCCCCCGCGACCCGACCTCGGATAAGCGGAAGAAGATGGATGGATGGATGGATATATATATATACATATATATGAAATACTTGACTTGGTGAATTCTAGCTGTAAATATACTCCTCCCCTTTTAGCCACGCCCCCGTCCCACCCCGACCATGCCCACCCCCCTCCCCCCACCTCCCGAAATCGGAGGTCTCAAGGTTGGCAAGTATGCTTTTAAGTGATATAGAAATGTATCACAGATGTTTATCTATTTTATGGAGGAATTTAGTTAATCATAGAACAGGCACCCAATGTTATTAAATATTGATTTTGAATCAAGAATCATTTTGAATCGAGAATCGAGTCTGAATCGAATCCTTACCCCCCAGAGTCGAATCGAATCGAATCGAGTGATGCCCAAAGAATTACAGCCCTAACTATGAGTGAGCTGGTTGCAGGTGATCTACTAAGACTGTACAATTGATAACGAGAGCAAAAGTTATGGTATTTAAATGAGTATTGTGCATGTATTTCTAGCTGTCACCATGGAAACACTCATTTACTGCCGAGCTATAAGCGCCAACCTGTGGTCTTTTTACTATGTTGAGGAACATGCAGCATACAACTGTAATCTGTACCAACTTTTTTGGGCATAACAGGATTGCTAGGATAAAATAGCATTGTTGAGTAGACACTATATTTACTATTTTTTTTCTACTTCTGACAGTCCAAGTATGTTGACACGGACCCGGACTGACACTATCTCACTCATCTGTCATTTCACAGCTATTTGTGCGTAACTGTGGCAGTTTGCACGCCACTTCTTAACGTGCTAAAAAAAACTCTAAACAGCAGCCGCAGAACAGTTTATAGACTTGATAGATCACATTCCGAGCGCTCAATGATCACATTTGCATATCTTCTTCCCAGTATTGCAAGCGTTCTCAGCATATATTTTGCATATGCATTAAGATAAACCCACTATATAATCTCTATTTTGCTCATTTCACAATCCTCTGTGTATGTGCTATCAAGTTTGGACACATTTTAATACACGTAAATATATTGTGCAGATACAAAAAGTCCCAAAAAAAAGGTATAAAAAACATAAAAACTAGAGGAAAACATTAAAGAATACAAAGAACATATTAGACATTTCAGCGCCACATTTCTACAGAGAGCTACTAAAGTAAAACAAAAGAAAAACAAAAAAATAGTAATAAATAATACTGTGGAGGGAGATGTGGCCAGCGCGCCTGCAGGAGAAAAGGTCACCGCCGCTGTTTATGGTGCTGAGGACGAGCACCATCGGATAGGGGCGGGGCATGTGCTGACGGCGAGACACAGCTGGCAGGTGATTAGATTTCATAGGTGGTACGTGTTAATCTAACCATCTGTTGTCTTTAACAGTGAGCTGCCGAGTACAGGAGAAAAATTGAGTATTGGAGAGACTGCAAAGTCTGGAAAGAACTTTTCTTTCTGAAGAGCTTGTGACAAACAATCATTAAAACCTTTGTCAACTCTGCACAACTGGCATCTGGCGTATGTATCAGCGGGACCGCAAGTACGCGACGTGTACAAATACATATTGCACGTGGAACAGACCCAACAAAGCAACCAAGAGAGTTACTCCATCCTAGGCTGCCCACTAGCCATTAGTGAGAATCTGTCCAGGGAGAGCGAAGTGTTGGATACATGCTCATCCAGCCAGGACTCCGTGAAGCTCGTCTCTTCCTCCTCGGCGTGGCAAAAAGCCAGCAACTGGCCTCTGGTGTAAACATGGCCAGGGCCAAAAAAGATCCCCCGAGGCCGATCCAAAAGTCCACAAAAGCAAAAAGCAGCACAGAAGTCACAAAAGTGTCAGCCCTTGTTGCAGAGTCCCAAAGGGGCCCGAACCAAAAGGCAAAAAAAAAGGCATGAAAACAAAAAGGATACATCAAGAACCCAAAAGGAGGATACACAAGTGCACAGAGCTCGTGCAACCAGCAGCCACTACAGTGAGGCCATCTTTTTAAAAAAACGGAGAAAAGAATATATATAATTAATTAGTTGCAAACATCAGCAGGATGTCTGGCTGTCACCATCCACAAAGAGAAAATCTATTTTCATTCTCTTTCTTTGATGTCCTCTGACCACAAATGTTTGGCTCCATGTCCAGACGCACAGCAGGAGTGTTGCCTCCGTGTCTGGACGACAACCAACTGGTCACCTCTTTACCCCCAAAATAGCATTTCCGTAAAAAAAAAATATATATATATATATTAATAAACATATATATATATATATATATATATATATATATATATATATATATATATATATATATATATATATATATATATATATATATATTTATATATAAATTAATAAACATATATACATACATATATATATTTATTAATAAACATATATACACATATATATATCTACATATATACATACATACATATACAAATATACATACATACATATATATACATTTAGATATATACACATATATATATACAGTATACTGTATATATACATATATACATACACATATGTATATACTGTATATACACACATACACATATATACTCATACATATATACACACTATATATACACATTTATACACATGTATAAATATATATACACAACATACACACACACACGCACATACATATATATATATATATATATATATATATATATATACATACATATATATATATATACATATATAACACTTACTGCACAATTTTCCATAAAAAAATAAAAATAAAAATAAAATAAAAAATATATATATACATATATATATTAATAAACATATATACACATATACATATATATATATATATATATATATAAATTAATAAACATATATACATACATATATATTTATTAATAAACATATATACACATATATATCTACATATACGTATACAAATATACATACATACATATATATACATATACATATATACACATATATATACAGTATACTGTATATATACATATATACATACACATATGTATATACTGTATATACACACATACACATACATACTCATACATATACACACACTATATATACACATTTATACACATGTATAAATATATATACACAACATACACACACACACGCACACACATATATATATATATATATATATATATATATATATATATATATATATATATATATATATAACACTTACTGCACAATTTTCCGTAAACAAAATAAATATATAAATATATATATATATATATATATACACATATGTATATATATATATATATTAATAAACATATATACACATATATATATATATATATATATATATATATATATATATATTAATAAACATATATACACATATATATATATATATATATATATATATTTATATAAATTAATAAACATATATACATACATATATACATATATATATATTTATGAATAAACATATATACACATATATATATCTACATATATACATATACGTATACAAATATACATACATACATATATATATACATATACATATATACACATATATACAGTATACTGTATATATACATACACATATGTATATACTGTATATACACACATACACATATATACTCATACATATACACACACTATATATACACATTTATACACATGTATAAATATATATACACAACATACACAAACACACGCACATATATATATATATTTTTATATATATATATATATATATATATATATATGTATATATATATATATATATATATATATATATATATATATATATATATATCACTTACTGCACAATGTCTATTCTCACTGGGACGCCGACTGATGGGATGTTTACATCTTAAATCATACATACATGGACAGATAATTTCACTAGTTTTCAGACTGTTTTCCTAAAATCTAATCTTTTTATCTTCTATTTTGTCAGCTCTTTTTTTGCAAGTGTGCCACAAACGAGCGTCTTTTCGTGTCTTTGTCGTGTCTAAGTCGGTTGTCAAAGTCGACCAACTTCTCGGTTTATGTCCTCAACCTTGTACTATCCAGGTGAGAGGCATGATTTATAATCTAGAATTAACTCAGAGGCGATGCAGCCGCTCAATATCAATGTCAATATAGCAGCATAAGTTAGCTAGCTCTCTGTGATCGATGCACCACTAAAAATAGTTTGTCTGCGTTAGCGCTTATAATAACAATATCCCAAATACTTGGTTAATACATAGGTCACGAGATGTAAATGGAGTACTGTTGGCGGTTTTTGGATGCTTTTTCAGAGGGCTTCATGGGCGTAATAGTGTACTCCAATCAGCTACATTGTTAGCCACCTCTTACTTGCCATATTTTACGACTTACGCCAAACAAATGAGCAGATGCAGCCGCTCAATGGCAATGTCAATATAGCAGAACAAGCTAGTTAGCACTCTGTGCTCGATACACCACTAAAAATAGTTTGTCTGCGAGATGTAAATGGAATATTGGCGGTTTTTGGATGTTTTTTCACAATAATGTACTTCAATTAGCTACACTGTTAGCCACCTCTTACTTGCCATATTTTACGACTTAGAATGCATTAAAAAAAGTCTTATATAGGGATTGTGAATGAACGACAAGTGCAGTTTTCTTTAATAAACTCGGCAGAAAGGCACAGGAACTTCTTTGAGACGTTGCGTGGACCTTCGGATAATGCAAATGACTGTGCTGGAATAAGAAACACAGCTACCCCGCCAAACAAATGAAGAACAGAGTGTTTCAACAACAGACACTTTCTCGTGTTTGTTCTCCCGCAACATGTGTGCCTACGTGTGTGCGCCGTCCTCAACAGGTGAGCCGCCTCCCAAAGGTCACCCGACTCCCACACCGCCATCATGTGACGTGTTGACTTGGCACCGAACACCGCAGCTATGACACATGCGGTACTGTGAGGTTTAAAAAAAAAAGCAACATTTTTGGGTGTTTTTTCCAAAAGTCCCTAAAACTGAATATTGCAGCAATTAAAATGTGGGACACGGTCTCGTGCGCACTATCGCCAAACTTGTAATTAAGTTGCGTTTGCCTACTTATTTTCAGCATGACAGTGTGTACTTTTGTACCTTTCTCGCACTCGGTAAAAGTAGAGCATGAAGTTAAGCACTGTAATACTGAAGTACAACATGAGCGTCACTGTGCCTGTATGCACGCACAAACTACCGCAATGACGTACAATAACCCTACAAAACACACTATGCAAATACGATGGAAGGACTAGACATGAAATAGGATTGAGGCATTATTTTCAAAACATCACACAAAGTGAATGAGTTCAACAATATTGGTCAATGTGAAATTAATCTCCTTATGAATATAAGGGTGGAGGGGGGCGTGGCCTGCGGGCCTGCTGCGGAACGGGGTGTGCAAGGACCGGCCTCAAAGACAGCGACAGGTGAGTAGATGGCCCAGGTGGGCCTTGTTATCTAATCACCTGTCGCCGTTATTAGCAGCAGCCGGCACGAGACACGTGGTTGGAGTTGGGAGTTGGAGAGCGAGACAAGCACAGAGAGCGCACGCATCAACACGTCTGAAAAAGACTGCTGAAAAGCAATCCAGACTGTTGAATGAAAATAAAAAGACTGTATTCAAACTGTCTACCGGGCTCACGGGGATCTATCGGATTCAGGAGAACCCTCGCAGCAGAGAGATGTTTACAATATGCATTTTTGATTGTCATTTGCAACTAGATGAGGCAATTCCTAGAGGAATTGCGTGTGAATGCTCCAATGCTGAAGTTGAACTGAAATCCTGGATTTTTTTTTTTTTTTTTTATAATTGTTGAGGTAGAGCACACGATTCCCAAACAGGCTGAATATTTTGAAGTTGGAACCCTTTGAGTCAGATGAAAAATGTGGGAATTGTGGAACTTTGAAGAAAATTTGGGAATTTCAGGAAAAGTGGGATTTTTTTTTGAAAATGGTAAAAAAAAAAAAAACTTGAATGGTCTGAATGAGTTGAAATGGTTGGTGTTTGAATTTTTCAAATCGGTCAAAAAATGTTAACATTTTTAATCGAGAAATGGTATTAAGGAATTTCGGGAAAAACGGGAATTTTTCCAGTTCGAAAAACAACTCAGATTTTGTCCTGATTAAGAGGAATGTTTGGACAGTGGAACGGTTGAAATGGGTTGAAAAATATGGAAGGAGTAGTCGACAGTAAAATGGGTAAAAAAAAGGGTTTGAAAAAACGGGAATTCTGGGAATTCCTGGAATTTTTTGGAACTTGGAAAAATAACCGTTTGAATATCCAGGATGGTGGAATGTGTTGATGGTGGAAAGGTTTGAATTGGTTGAAGAATGTGGAAATGGTGGACGTTTGAAAAATGGCCAATTCATTTTGAATGGGAAAAATGTCCCCGGAAAACCTGGAATTCTGGGAAATCTGGGATTTTTTGGAATTTGTCAAATCGGTCGAGAAATGTAAACCTTTTTAATTGAGGAACGGTATCAAGGAATTCCTACAAATTCGGGAAAACCGGGAATTTTTGGAATTTGTCAAATTGGTCGAGAAATGTTAACATTTTTAATTGAGAAATGGTATTCCATAAATTCGGGAAAACCGGGAATTTTTACAGTTCGAAAAACAACTTAGTTTTTTGTCCTGATTAAGAGGAATGTTTGGACGGTGGAACGGTTGAAGTGGGTTGAAAAGTGTGGAAGGAGTTGTAGACAGAAAAAAGGGTAAAAAAAAGGGTTTGAAAAAACGGGAATTCTGGAAATTCCGGGAATTTTTTGGAACTTGGAAAAACAACAGTTTGAATTTCCAGAATGGTGGAATATGTTGAAGGTGGAAAGGTTTAAATTGGTTGAAAAATGTGGAAATAGTGGACGTTTGAAAAATGGCCAATTCATTTTGAATGGGAAAAATATCCCCGGAAAACCTGGAATTCTGGGAAATCTGGGATTTTTTGGAATTTGTCAAATCGGTCGAGAAATGTAAACCTTTTTAATTGAGGAATGGTATCAAGGAATTCCTACAAATTCGGGAAAACCGGGAATTTTTGGAATTTGTCAAATTGGTCAAGAAATGTGAACATTTTTAATTGAGAAATGGTATTCCATAAATTCGGGAAAAGCGGGAATTTTTCCAGTTCGAAAATGAAATAAGAAATAAAAAAATAAATAAAATAAATAAAATAAATAAAATAAATAAAATAAATAAAATAAATAATTGAAATGAAGAAAATATGTATGTATGATCAAAAATAAAGTAAAATAATTAAAAGGCGCACCTTGACTTGCTTTCTGAGGTTAACTGAGCTTATTATGGGTTTTTAAATGAGTTTTCGCGCTTTTTTCTAGTTGAGGTTGTCATAACTCTTCTTACTTAGATGTGATGGGAAATTTGTTCTGTCAACTTGACAACAAAAACCCTTTTAACGGTGTATTGGCAAGATCTTCTCGACGAGGAGCACAGGTTCGAGGAATCCCGCCTGTCCTGACGGGACGTTTAGCTTGCGGGATACATGAGAGACTCTTGGCGAGTCCTGTGTCTGTCGGTTCTTTACGACGAGCACTGGAACTGTGATAATATCTGCTGATTGGATTGAGCTTGGCTCTGGTCTACCGACAAATTCGGAGGATGATGGGACCCATCAATCTTCCGTCCTGTATGCCTTTGTAACTGTATACAGTATGTCTGCTCTTGGACGAGTGCACTGGAAACTAATGTGTTTTTTTTAAGTGCAATGACAATAAAGTTCTAGTCTTTTCTACAAAACCCAAAACCAGTGAAGTTGGCACGTAGTCCATCCATCCATTTTCTACCGCTTATTCCCTTTTGGGGTCGCGGGGGGCGCTGGAGCCTATCTCAGCTACAACCGGGCGGAAGGCGGTGTACACCCTGGACAAGTCGCCACCTCATCGCAGGTTGGCACGTAGTGTAATTTGTAAATAAAAACAGAATACAATGATTTGCAAATCCTTTTCAACGTTCAATTGAATAGACTGCAAAGACAAGATATTTAATGTTCTAACTGAGAAACTTATTTTTTTTTGGAAAATAATTATTAACTTAGAATTTAATGGCAGCAACACATTGCGAAAAAGTTGCCACAGGGGCATTTTTACCACTGTGTTACATGGCCTTTCCTTTTAACAACCCTCAGTAAACGTTTGGGAACTGAGGAGACACATTTTTGAAGCTTTTCAGGTGGAATTCTTTCTCATTCCAGGCAGGCCAGTCTAGTACCCGCACTCTTTTACTATGAAGCCACGCTGTTGTAACACGTGGCTTGGCGTTGTCTTGCTGAAATAAGCAGGGGCGTCCATGATAACGTTGCTTGGATGGCAACATATGTTGCTCCAAAACCCGTATGTACCTTTCAGCATTAATGGTGCCTTCACAGATGTGTGAGTTACCCATGCCTTGGGCACTAATACACCCCCATACCATCACAGATGCTGGCTTTTCAACTTTGCGCCTATAACAGTCCGGATGGTTCTTTTCCTCTTTGTTATGGGGGACACGAAGTCCACAGTTTCCAAAAACAATTTGAAATGTGGACTCTTCATACCACAGAACACTTTTACACTTCAGTCCATCTTAGATGAGCTCTGGCCCAGCGTTTCTGGGTGTTGTTGACAAATGGCTTTCACTTTGCATAGTAGAGTTTTAACTTGCACTTACAGATGTAGCGGCAAACTGAAGTTACTGACAGTGGTTTTCTGAAGTGTTCCTGAGCCCATGTGGTGATATCCTTTACACACTGATGTCGCTTTTTTGATGCAGTACCGCCTGAGGGATCCAAGGACACGGGCATTCAATGTTAAATGCAGTGATTTCTCCAGATTCTCTGAACCTTTTGATGATATTACAGACCGTAGATGGTGAAATCCCTAAATTCCTTGCAATAGCTTGTTGAGAAATGTTGTTCTTAAACTGTTTTTAAATGATTTGCTCATGCATTTGTTCACAAAGTGGTGACCCTCGCCCCCATCCTTGTTTGTGAATGACTGAGCATTTCATGGAAGCTGCTTTTTATACCCAATCATGGCACCCACCTGTTCCCAATTAGCCTGTTCACCTGTGGGATGTTCCAAACAAGTGTCTGACGAGCATTACTAAACTTTCTCAGTCTTTTTTGCCACTTGTGCCAGCTTTTTGGAAACACGTTCCAGGCATCAAATTCCAAATGAGCTAATATTTGCAAAAAAAAATTCCAGTTTGAACGTTAAGCATCTTGTCTTTGCAGTCTATTCAATTTAATATAGGTTGAAAAGGATTTGCAAATTACTGTATTCTGTTTTTATTTACCATTTACACAACGTGCCAACTTCACTGGTTTTGGGGTTTTTTGTTTTATCTAACAGACAAAATCGACCTCCTTCCTTCCTTGCTTCCTCAAGACCCAAAGACGTCCTGTTTAAAAGGTGACGCAAGGCCCGAATTCAACTGACACAGCGTGGAAGTGGTCAAGGAGAGAACCTCGCTGGACTGACAGCCACAGGTGCCCCCCCTACCCCCCACCCCTCATCCTGTTGTTTGGCTCTGAGCCGTCAGCAGGGCGCAGACATCCACATTTAAGCGAGCGCACACACCGTAAAGACGCAGCGCCCGTGGCCGCGGGCATCCACGGATGAGCTTGAGGTTTCCTGTGATGTGTTTTTGTGTGGGAGGAACACGGCTTCTAATACGCGGTTAAAATCCCATCATCTCTCTCGACTTGCCCCCATCCACCCAAAAAAAAATATATATATATTTATATATATAAAAAAGCCAGTGGGTTTGTTGCGCAGACTCGCCCGAAGGAAACGGCGATGGATTTGTTTCACGTTCTCCTTGAAATCCATTTGCTTTCCAGGGGTGTAAAGAAATGATTTGTCTTGCTCGAAGGGAGAAAATGACGAAAAAAAAAGGCGAAGTGCCTTGCCAAAGAATTTAAATCGTGAGGTCACAGCAACGAAGGCACCTCCATGATACTGTGGATGGAGATAAAGACTGACGATTTATGGCAGTCGGTTTGTGGAGAGTACAAATACATTTGTTTTTAACGTCAAGCTAGTAGACGACAACAAACCAAACAAACCTCCTTTCCACATTGTGTTTTATTGCATCTGCACATTTCTTACAAGTGTTTTTTTTAGCAGTAGAACGAGTAATTTGTTTGTGTTTTATTTCCATTTCTACGCTACTATTTGTGGCCTGCAGCTCGAGTTTGGTTGGCGCCCAACATGTCAGAAAAAAAAACCCGGTAAAAATGTAAGTCTCATGTCTGTGTAATCATGTTTTGTTTTAGTCATGTTTTGTTTAGTTATTGGACTCTTTAGTTTCTGGCTTTTCACTCCCTTGTCTTGTTTCCATGATTACCCATTAGTTTTCACCTGTCACGTCACGCACCTGTTTCACGTTTTGAGTCACGCACCTGTTTTCGTTAATCATGTCTGTAGTATTTAAGTTCATTGTTTTCAGTTTGTCTTTCTGGTGACATCCCCACATTTATGCTCTGCACATTTCTGACTCTTTTTTCATGTCCATCCTCCTTTTTGTCCATGCCAAGTAAGTTTTGTTTATTATTGCCACAGTTAGTGTTTTTTGTTGTTCATAGTTTTTGCCTTTGTGCAAGTATTTGTTTTCATAGCCAAGTTGTTTCTCCGCCACTGTGCGCGCTTTTCGTTTGTACTTTTTTTTTTTGTCCTTTATTAGTGTAAAAAATAAATTATGTACTCTCATTGCCGTCTCGCCCGAGCCAACTTTCCGTTGCCTTCTAGAAAAACTAAACCCCAGGACCAAGTCATGACAGTAAGGACAATATATGAGAAAGAAGCTGAAAATGTAATACAAAATTGGGGTATATTTTTATATATTTCTTTGAAATGACATTATATATCAAAAACTTTGTTATGAGTGACACTGTATTTGTGTTGTCCCGATACCAATATTTTGGTACCGATACCAAAATTATTTCGATACCTTTCTAAATAAAAGGGGACCACAAAAAATTGCATTATTGGCTTTCCAGGGGTGTAAAGAAATGATTTGTCTTGCTTGAAGGGAGAAAATGACGAAAAAAAAAGGCGAAGTGCCTTGCCAAAGAATTTAAATCGTGAGGTCACAGCAACGAAGGGACCTCCATGATACTGTGGATGGAGATAAAGACTGACGATTTATGGCAGTCGGTTTGTGGAGAGTACAAATACTTTTTTTTTTAACGTTAGGCTAGTAGATGACAACAAACCAAACAAACCTCCTTTCCACATTGTGTTTTATTGCATCTGCACATTTCTTACAAGTGTTTTTTTAGCAGTAGAACGAGTAATTTGTTTGTGTTTTATTTCCATTTCTACGCTTGGGGCCTGATCTACTATTTGTGGCCTGCAGCTCGAGTTTGGTTGGCGGCCAACATGTCAGAAAAAAAACCCCGGTAAAAATGTAAGCGTCATGTCTGTGTAATCATGTTTCATACCTGCCAACTTTTGAAATCAGAAAAACCTAGTAGCCAGGGTCCAGGGGCCACAGGCCCCGGTAGGTCCAGGACAAAGTCCTGGTGGGGGGTTCAGGTTCGCCCCCCGACGCAAAATGATTATTAGCATTCAGACAGGTTAAAATGTTGCTAAAACCATCACTTTTCTATCAGTCACAGTGACTTTTCAAAACAAAAATATTACAGCAAAAATCATATGGGTTGATTGACATGTTTATTCTGTAAACTAACTTCAATAGTTTGAAATTATTTTGACAGTTAATGCCAGTTATCCTGTCAACCTTTCACAAGACTTCAATTTGTTAATTGAAAGTATAAACAGTATAAACACTTTTTACAGTAAACAAATGGTAAAACAGTACTAAACAATTCCATAAAAAAAAAAAATTGGTGTCATTATTAACTTTCTGTCCAAGCTTGTATAATCTACTGCCTTGTTCAATTGTAAAAAATATTCTGTGCCTAAAATTCACATTTCTATCACAATTATCATACTGTAAACATGGTAAGCTAACTTCATTAAAATTAATAGTCCTGTCAATAGCATGGAATTACAATTCAAATGTAGTTTTTTTGTAAGCCTTTCAAAAGAATTCAAAATATGAAAAAATAATGAAAATTAATTTAAGCCATCAGACACTTGAAAAGTGGCACATCACATCTCTACTGTAATCATTTTAACTTTTCAACAGAAATAGCACTGCAAAAATATTAAGGACATACTTCTGTATTTTGGTAGTTATGCTGTCAACATTTAACAAGATTTCTTCAACTTGGACTTGAAAGCATAAACAGTATGAACACTTTTAACAGTATAACAGTACTAAACAATTCCAATAGATAACATTGGTGTCATTACCTTTTTGTGGCTAAAATCCGAAAAACGTTGAAAGTTTTCCACTTGTATCGCTAGCAACGGCATTAGACTTGTGTTTTTTTGTCCCAACGTGGTCTTTTACATCGCTAATTCCTCCGTGTCCGATCGAAAAATCTTGTCTGCACAAGGTGCAATTTGCGTAGTTTTCACCCTTTTTGGAACGGATAATTATTCCCGGATAGGCTTTTGAATATTCTTCACGGAATGACTGCAGTTTTCTTTTCGGTTTAAGACTCGTTTGCGATTTTTCTCCGGCTGATTCCATGATCGTTCGCTCGTTTGGAAACAATGGCCTCGTGCTTGGCAGCGGTGCTATAAATAGCCTCGCGCGTGGCATTCGGAATGGCTCGATAGGAAGTTACGGGAAGCAGTGTCGATTGTCATTGTTGTTACGCGATTTCGTGAATAAAACTTAAAAAAAATGTTTTTTTTAAATTAATGAAAAACCGTATTTTTTATCACTGCAACCATAACCCGGAATAGGTTGATGAAAACCGTACTAATTACGGGAAAACCGGAGTAGTTGGCAGGTATGATGTTTTGTTTTAGTCATGTTTTGTTTAGTTATTGGACTCTTTAGTTTCTGGCTTTTCACTCCCTTGTCTTGTTTCCATGATTACCCATTAGTTTTCACCTGTCACGTCACGCACCTGTTTCACGTTTTGAGTCACGCACCTGTTTTCGTTAATCGTGTCTGTAGTATTTAAGTTCATTGTTTTCAGTTTGTCTTTCTGGTGACATCCCCACATTTATGTTCTGCACATTTCTGACTCTTTTTTTTTCATGTCCATCTGCTGCTCCTTTTTGTCCATGCCAAGTAAGTTTTGTTTATTATTTCCACAGTTAGTGTTTTTTGTTGTTCATAGTTTTTGCCTTTGTGCAAGTGTTTGTTTTCATAGCCAAGTTGTTTCTCCGCCACTGTGCGCGCTTTTCGTTTGTACTTTTTTTTTTGTCCTTTATTAGTGTAAAAAATAGGTTGGGGGCGGGGCTAAGAGGGGAGGAGTATATTTACAGCTAGAATTCACCAAGTCAAGTATTTCATATATATATATATATATATATATATATATATATATATATATATATATATATATATATATATATAAGAAATACTTGACTTTCAGTGAATTCTAGCTATGTATATATATTTATTTTATATATATATATATATATATATATATATATATATATATATATATATATATATATATATATATATATATATATATACAAATAAAAGAAATACTTGAATTTCAGTGTTCATTTATTTACACATATACACACACATAACACTCATCTACTCATTGTTGAGTTAAGGGTTGAATTGTCCATCCTTGTTCTATTCTCTGTCACGATTTTTCCAACCATGCTGAACACCCTTTCGCAGGTACCCAGAAAGGTTTCGAGTACCACAAAAAAAACTGAATCTCTGAAGACAGTATAAAAATCTGTGTTAAAGGTGTACAAATACTGTTTGTATAATAAGCATGTTATTTTTTACAAATGAGGGTTAAGAGTTCAGTATTAAAAAAAAAAAAAAAAAGAATGTGGCTTAAGTACAGTTTTTTAATTGAGCTGCTGCATTTTTTGGTTGGGTTGTTTATTTATTTTGAGTAACTTCTATACATTTCTAAAAGGGGAGGAATGTAATAGTGATCTCTGTTTGTCTGTTGCCATCTCCTGGTGAATGTTGGCTATAGCGTACTGGGGTTACTTTTTGGTTGGCCAACGATTTACGTGGTGTTGCGCACCTGACGTCACTCAGGTCCGCATGGAGCTGGAGGGGGCGTGGCTTCCAGCTCCGCCTGAATTTCGGGAGATTTTCGGGAGAAAATTTGTCCCGGGAGGTTTTCGGGAGAGGCGCTGAATTTCGGGAGTCTCCCGGAAAATCCGGGAGGGTTGGCAAGTATGACAATACAAAACCAAACAAAATCATCAACAAGCAAACTAATTTAAAAACTCGGATAAAATATTACTTTCATTTTAAAAACCTGTTTACTTTTAATGCCGGTGAGAATAATAGTGAAATTACGAGACAACTTTTCTTTTAGTAGTAAGTAAACAAACAAAGGCTTTCTAATTTAGCTGCCGTAACATTTTTTGTCAATTATCATTCTATTATTTTGTCAAAATTGTTAAGGACAAGTGGTAGAAAATTAATTATTAATCTACTTTTTCATTTACTGTTAATATCTGCTTACGTTCTCATGTAACATGTTCTAGCTACACTTCTGTTAAAATGTAATAATCACTTATTGTCATACCAAAGACTATAAAAATGGGACCCATTACCTCCCTGCTTGGCACTCAGCATCAAGGGTTGGAATTGGGGGTTAAATCACCAAAAATCATTCCCGGGCGCAGCCACCGCTGCTGCCCACTGCTCCCCTCACCTCCCAGGGGGTGAACAAGGGGATGGGTCAAATGCAGAGGACACATTTCAACACACCTAGTGTGTGTGTGTGACAATCATTGGTACTTTAACTTATTCTTCTGTTGTTTGATACTTTACATTAGTTTTGGATCATACCACAAATGTGGGTATCAATCCGATACCAAGTCGTTACAGGATCATACATTGGTCACATTCAAAGTCCTGATGTGTCAAGGGACATATTTCCTGAGTTAATTAACATAATATACATTTGTGAGGTCAAAGTACACAGCCTTGTGGAACTCCCGTCATACCGTTTTTGATATGTGACAGATGTCTGTCGATCGGGACTTCCTTTACATATGTGCATAGTTGATACTAGTGTTGATATCATTATCATTGTGTGAATGCTCCAAAACATTCACACATATCGTTTTCTACACCAAAATTCATCTATTTATTCAACTTCTTCAACTTCTTCTTCTCCAGATTTTGGCGCGCTCTACCGTCAACATTTTTCACCCGATTCCAACCGCTCCAACTTCAAACTGTTCAGCCTATTCGGGAATCGCAGGCTTTCTCTGGACAAATTCCAAAAATTCCCAGATTTCCCAGAATTCCAGACATTTTTCCCATTCAAAGTAAATAGGCCATTTTTCAAAGCTCCACCATTTCCACATTTTTCAACCGATTCAAACCATTCCACTTTCAAACAACATTCAAACTATCATTTTTCCCAAGTTAAAAAAAAATTCCAGGGTTTTCCCAAATTCCTGTTTTTCCACCCTTTTTCTGTCGACTACTCCTTCCAAATTTTTCAACCCACTTCAACTGTTCCACCGTCAAATAATTTCTCTTAATCAGGACAAAAAACGAGTTTGTTTTTTTCGAACTGGAAACATTTTCGGTTTTCCCAAAATTCCTGGAATTCCTTAATACCATTTCTCAATTAAAAATGTTACTACTACAACATTTCTCAACCAATTTGAAAAAGTCCAACACCAACCATTTCAACTCATTCAGACCATACAAGTTGTTTAATATTTTCCAAAAAATTCCCGCTTTTTCCGAAATTCCAAAATTTCCATGAAATTCCCATTGAAATGAATGGAACGTTTTTCAAAGTTCCACAATTCCCACATTTTTCATCCGATTAAAACATTTAGGGTTTTTTTTGGATCTGGAACAATTCCCGGTTTTCCCGAAATTCCGAAATACCATTTCTCAATTAAAAATGTTACTGCTTCAGCATTTCTCGACCGATTTGAAAAATTCCAACACCTACTCATTCAGAAAATTTCTTAGCATTTTCCAAAAAAATCCCTCTATTTATTCAACTTCTTCAACTTCTTCTTCTCCAGATTTTGACGCGCTTACCGTCAACATTTTTCACCCGATTCAAACCGCTCCAACTTCAAACTGTTCAGCCTATTCGGGAATCGCAGGCTTTCCCTTGACAAATTCCAAAAATTCCCAGATTTCCCAGAATTCCAGACATTATTCCCACTCAAAGTGAATTGGCCACTTTTCAAACCTCCACCATTTCCACATTTTTCAACCGATTCAAACCATTCCACTTTCAAACAACATTCAAACTATCATTTTTCCAAGTTAAAAAAAAATTCCAGGATTTTCCAAAATTCCTTATTTTCCACCCTTTTTTCTGTCGACTACTACTTCCAAATTTTTCAACCCACTTCAACTGTTCCACTGTCAAATCATTTCTCTTAATCAGGACAAAAAAACGAGTTTGTTTTTCGAACTGGAAACATTTCCGGTTTTCCTGAAATTCCTGGAATTCCTTAATACCATTTCTCAATTAAAAATGTTACTACTACAACATTTCTCGACCAATTTGAAAAATTCCAACACCAACCATTTCAACTCATTCAGACCATACAAGTTGTTTAATATTTTCCAAAAAATTCCCACTTTTTCCGAAATTCCCAAATTTCCATGAAATTCCCATTGAAATGAATGGAAAGTTTTTCAAAGTTCCACAATTCCCACATTTTTCATCCGATTAAAACATTTAGGGGTTTTTTTGGATCTGGAACAATTCCCGGTTTTCCCGAAATTCCGAAATACCATTTCTCAATTAAAAATGTTACTGCTTCAGCATTTCTCGACCGATTTGAAAAATTCCAACACCAACTCATTGAGAAAATTTCTTAGCATTTTCCAAAAAAATCCCTCTTTTTCCCTAAATTCCCAAACTTCCATGAAATTCCTATTGGAAAGAATGGGATATTTCTCCATGTTGCACGATTCCCAAATTTTTCAACCTATTCAAACCAACATTCCACTCATCCTGGACATTCAAACTTTCCCAAGTTCCAAACCAAATTTCAGTTTTCCTGGAAATTCAAACTCTTCAACATTCAAACCATTTCTACATTCAAACTATTTTTACATTCATACTACATTCTGTCAGCATTTCAGTTCAACTTCAGCATTGGAGCATTCCTTCAGGAATTGCCTCATCTAGTTATTACTAATTTTAGTTTTCTATTGTTTTTTTTTTGTTACGTTTTGACCATTTTTACTGTGTTTAAAATCTGCACTGCAACCCTGGAATTCCCCGATTGTGTGATTAATAGAATCTGTCCTACCCTACCCTTTCCTACACTATCCAATTTTCTAGGATTGCTATTAGTTTGCCTTTGGAGCGCTACAACACATTCATTATAATTAGTTAAAGTTCAGCCACTTAGTAGAACACAGACAGGAACATCTCGGGAGTGTTTTTCAATGAACATGGAAGATCCACCATTAGTGTACTATATGTTAATTAGTATTTACACACTCGACGTGGTTATGATGATTTAGTATTTACTTGATGACGTCATTGGCAGTGACATCCAAGAGCAGTTCCAATCCACAGAGGACTTTTGAGCCTGCTTGTCTTTGTTAGGGTCAAGGGTGATCTGACTTCAAAGGGCTGGTCAATCATAGGGCACATAAACAAAAAAAACATATCTATGGATAATTCAGAGTCTGCAATTAACCCAACATACACATTTTTTCAAATGTGAGAGGAGAGCGTTTTGGTCTGGCAAGAACTCCTCAGACGTTCCACAGACCTATGGATCATTACACACTTGTGTGTCCCTGTGTGTGAGACCGGGAGTGCAGACTGTGTACTGTAATCTCCAGGACAATTAATCAATTACTCATTATGGCTTTAACATATATTGATCGGGATCGTTCCATCAGCGTTACGTTCAACACTTACACACACACACACACACACAATCGTTGCAGTTACATCATCGATCAGACGGGCCAAGGCCCGAGGGAGTGTCTGGGTATCAGAGGTCTACATTTACGTGGGCGTGGGACAGTCTCCGATCAGCATTATCGACAGTGGATGAGACCAATCGGGACATAAGGAAGGAACATAAAGATTTATTTAACTCATTTATTTTGGGAGCCACATTTCTTCCCTATTAGTTTTGTTTTGAATATTCCCAAGAACCCGCAACTTCGACAGTAGACATTTGATTTTGGTCAATTTTGTCAGTTACAGGAGCGTTCTACTGTTTTTAAATATATGAGTCACTCACAAGTTTTTTTTAACTGAATTTGCGAGCCACCGTGACAAAAAAGAGAGGACCTAAAATGGAACCTTGAGGAACGCCCCGAGTATAACTAAAGAAGTTGAACAAACGCCATACTGACTGCAGATGAAGTAAACAAGCTACAGCAACACCTTAGTTCATACTTGCCAACCCTCCCGAATTTTCCGGGAGACTCCCGAAATTCGGCGCCTCTCCCGAAAACCTCCCGGGACAAATATTCTCCCGAAAATCTCCCGATTTTCAGCCGGAGCTGGAGGCCACGCCCCCTCCAGCTCCATGCGGACCTGAGTGAGGACAGCCCTTTTTCACGACGGGAGGACAACAGGGTGACAAGAACTAAATCATCCAGACTAGAGATACATTGTATTATTATGTTTATCTTACCTAAAAATAAATATATTTATTAATTACCAAAAAAAACTAAATACATTTTTACTATATTTTGCTAAAAACATCAAAATGAATTGTATTTTTATTTTTTATTTTTTCTGACTCCTTATTACATCCAGCCATAGAATTATACATTAAAATAAACACATTTGAAATTATTAATTTTAAATTATCATTATAATTCATTTAAAATGACCATATTTAATTATTAAAATAATTGCTTGTTTATCAACAACTTTAGCATTTTATTCAATACATTTTGAAGCTCTCAGAAGCCAAGTTATGTTATTTTCCTTAATATTTATTTATGCAAGTTTGAAGTATCAATTATCCAAACACAGTGTTGTTTGCATATTTTCAGGATGTATGTATATATATATATATATATATATATATATATATATATATATATATATATATATATATATATATGTATGAAATACTTGACTTGGTGAATTCTAGCTGTCAATATATTCCTCCCCTCTTAACTACGCCCCCAACCATGCCCCGACCACGCCCCCCCCCCCCCCCCCCCCCCCACACACCTCCCGAAATCGGAGGTCTCAAGGTTGGCAAGTATGCCTTAGTTACATAAATCACATGACAAAAAAAATGTCTAACTGCCAAAAAGAAGAGGACTTAAAGTGGAAATACACTTTTTTGGGAATTTTGTCTATTATTCACAATCCTTATGTAAAAGAAGAACACGTTTTTCGTTTTTGATCCATTTTAACTCGTTAAAGGGGAACATTATCACAATTTCAGAAGGGTTAAAACCATTAAAAATCAGTTCCCAGTGGCTTATTTTATTTTTCGAAGTTTTTTTTCAAAATTTTACCCATCACGCAATATCCCTAAAAAAAGCTTCAAAGTGCCTGATTTTAACCATCGTTATATACACCCGTCCATTTTCCTGTGACGTCACACAGTGATGCCAACACAAACAAACATGGCGGATAGAACAGCAAGATATAGCGAAATTAGCTCGGATTCAGACTCGGATTTCAGCGGCTTAAGCGATTCAACAGATTACGCATGTATTGAAACGGATGGTTGTAGTGTGGAGGCAGGTAGCGAAAACGAAATTGAAGAAGAAACTGAAGCTATTGAGCCATATCGGTTTGAACCGTATGCAAGCGAAACCGACAAAAACGACACGACAGCCAGCGACACGGGAGAAAGCGAGGACAAATTTGGCGATCGCCTTCTAACCAACGATTGGTAAGTGTTTGTTTGGCATTAAAGGAAACTAACTATGAACTAGGTTTACAGCATATGAAATACATTTGGCAACAACATGCACTTTGAGAGTGCAGACAGCCCAATTTTCATCAATTAATATATTCTGTAGACATACCCTCATCCGCGCTCTTTTCCTGAAAGCTGGTCTGTCCAGTTTTGGAGTTGATGTCAGCAGGCCAGGGAAGCTAGGGTCGATATTCTTCTCTTGATCATCTTCGGTGGCATACGGGACGATGTGAGCCAAGACATCCAGGGGGTTTAGCTCGCTCGTCTGCGGGAACAAACTGCCGCCATTGCTTGCCGTGCTACCGAGGTCCTTTGTCCCTGAATTGCTCACACACTCCGGCAGATTCAATGGGGGTCTGGCGGCAGATTTCTTTGACTTTATCGTTGGAAATGCATCTGCTTTGAGTGTCGCAGGATATCCACACATTCTTGCCATCTCTGTCGTAGCATAGCTTTCGTCGGTAAAGTGTGCGGAACAAACGTCCAATTTCTTGCCACTTTCGCATCTTTGGGCCACTGGTGCAACTTGAATCCGTCCCTGTTCGTGTTGTTACACCCTCTGACAACACACCGACGAGGCATGATGTCTCCAAGGTACGGAAAACAGTCGAAAAAACGGAAAATAACAGAGCTGATTTGACTCGGTGTTTGAAAAAATGGCGGATTGCTTCCCGATGTGACGTCATGTTGTGACGTCATCGCTCCGAGAGCGAATAATAGAAAGGCGTTTAATTCGCCAAAATTCACCCATTTAGAGTTCGGAAATCGGTTAAAAAAAAATATGGTCTTTATTCTGCAACATCAAGGTATATATTGACGCTTACATAGGTCTGGTGATAATGTTCCCCTTTAATGCAATATGGTCTTAAATCTGCTGCTATAAAAACATTTGTTATTGCTTTAGCCCTGCCTGACTCGCCGAGGAGAGGCTGCTTTAATGTGGTGGTAAGGCTTCAAATGGGTTAGCCTGTTTGACGTGTTGTCAGAAGCAGCTGCTGAACAATGTCGGCAAACCTCCGTCCTCCATTGTTGTATCGCGCAGCCAAAGTGTTCCCAAACGGGAGATCTTAATGAGGCAGGAGGGTTTTCCGGTTCTGACTTTAACATGTTGTCCTAGCTCGGTCGCTGCCTCGGTGTGCATTGTTTACACAACGTGCGGTACGCTACTTAATATGTCCGTGTGGAAACTCGTTCGGTACACCTCCGAACCGAAACCCCCGTACCGAAACGGTTCAATACAAATACACGTACCGTTACACCCCTAACGTACATGTATTTTAAAACTGACTTCTAAACAACACTGCAAAATAGTTGTATTTGTAAATTGAGACAACGTTGATGTCCTATGTTGGATCCACGTTGTTGGTTGGGAAATGGCGGTCTCGCAAGTTGAACTGAACTCGGGGTGGGGTTGGTATGATGTCATTCCCGGGCCAGGTGACTAGCCCTGACATAACGAGTAGAGATGAACAATTGAACACGTTACAGGAAAAGTCTAAATTTGTTGCATTTGTCATGCTTCCTGTTTTGTTTTTTTTCCCCAGTGTGAGGGGAAAGGAGAGGAGGAAGGAAGGACCAGGGGTGACTCTTTTTGGGGGGGGTGCTGAGGACAGGGAGGTGTTGAAGAGAAAGATGTGCAGGCCATCATCAGATGGAAGATGATAGATGGGGTTTGTTGGATGCTGGTCATGATGCTGGAGGGTGGAGGAGGAGGAGGATAAAGGGGAGGCTGTCAGGAAGATTTGCGCCTGCCCTCGACAGACCCTGACGCTGCACTTTTCCCTGAGCAGCTCTGCCTGTGTGTGTATTGTGCGAGCACACACACACACACACACTCAAAGACTCCAAATAGAGATCCAGTTTGCAGAGACGGAGCCATGCAGCGAGCCAAGAGGAAAAAAAAAGTGAAGTAGACAACCAGCTGCTGTGTTGAAAGGCAGCCTAGTCGCTGAAAATATGATGCCGGAGCAGCTCTTTAACCTCAACTGTCTGAGGGGTCACCTCCTGAAGAATTTAACATCCCTGTTTTTGGCAGGAGAAACCTTCTTTTTTTTTTTTTTTTTTTTTTAAATACACGCGCTCGCGCAGATTCACACACAAGTAGGACCTTCTCTGTTGTTTGGCAGATGTTCTACGGCTGACGACAGAACACAAATATCCGACTTCAAGTGCAGTGTGTAGTGGATGTTGGCTGACAGTGAACTGAAGGCTTTTGTGGGTAAAAATAGTTTCCATCTTTTGTCATGGTGAACTCCAGAGGCAACACTTTGTAGAAAGGACCAAATGGTCCATTTTCTTAATTATTTATATATATTAGTGTTGTCCCGATACCAATATTTTGGTACCGGTACCACATACTTGCCAACCTTGAGACCTCCGATTTCGGGAGGTGGGGGGAGGGGGTGGGGGTGGGCGTGGTCGGGGTGGGACGGGGGCGTGGTCGGGGGCGTGGCTAAAAGGGGAGGAGTATATTTACAGCTAGAATTCACCAAGTCAAGTATTTCATATATATATATATATATATATATAAGAAATACTTGACGTTCAGTGAATTCTAGCTATATATATATATTTTTATATATATATATATATATATATATATATATATATATATATATATATATTTATTTATTTTATTATATATATATATATATATATATATATATATATATATATATATATATATATATATATATATATATATATATATATATATATATATTCATTTATTTACACATATACACACACATAACACTCATCTACTCATTGTTGAGTTAAGGGTTGAATTGTCCATCCTTGTTCTATTCTCTGTCACTATTTTTCGAACCATGCTGAACACCCTCTCTGATGGTGCATTGCTGTGTGGCACGCACAAAAGTGCTTTCATCAAATGCACTAGATGGCAGTATTGTCCTGTTTAAGAGTGTCACAACATTGCTGTTTACGGCAGACGAACTGCTTTACGGTATACAAAAAAGTGACTGCTGTTGTTGTGTGTTGTTGCCGCGCTGGGAGGACGTTAATGAAAATGCCTAACAATAAACCCACACAAGAAACCAAGAACTCGCCCTCCATCATTCTATAGTTATAACGTGATTGGGCAGGTACGCTTTTTTATATTGTGGAGGACCTGAGTCCGCCTGAATTTCGGGAGATTTTCGGGAGAAAATTTGTCCCGGGAGGTTTTCGGGAGAGGCGCTGAATTTCGGGAGTCTCCCGGAAAATCCGGGAGGGTTGGCAAGTATGCGGTACCACAATTATTTCGATACTTTTCGGTACATTTTGGTACTTTTCTAAATAAAGGGGACCACAAAAAATGGCATTATTGGCTTTATTTTAACAAAAAATCTTACGGTTCATTAAACATATGTTTATTATTGCAAGTTTGTCCTTAAATAAAATAGTGAACATACGAGGCAACTTTTCTTTTAGTAGTTAGTAAACAAACAAAGGATTTCTAATTTAGCTGCTGGCATATGCAGTAAAATTGCATTATTGGCTATATTTATTGCAGTAGGGGTCAATCAATCAATCAACCAATCTTTATTTATATAGCCCTAAATCACAAGTGTCTCAAAGGGCTGCACAAGCCACAACGACATCCGTGGTACAGAGCCCACATAAGGGCAAGGAAAAACTCACAACAAAGTGGGGCGACGATGTGAATGACTATGAGAAACCTTGGAGAGGACCGCATATGTGGGTGACCCCCCCCCCCCCCCCCCCCCCCTAGGGGAGACCGGATGCAATGGACGTCAAGTGGGTCTGACATAATATTGTGAAAGTCCAGTCCATAGTGGATCTAACATAATAGTGAGAGTCCAGTCCATAGTGGATCTAACATAATAGTGAGAGTCCAGCCCATAGTGGATCTAACATAATAGTGTGAGTCCAGTCCATAGTGGATCTACCATAATAGTGAGAGTCCAGTCCATAGTGGATCTAACATAATAGTGAGAGTCCAGTCCATAGTGGATCTAACATAATAGTGAGAGTCCAGCCCATAGTGGATCTACCATAATAGTGAGAGTCCAGTCCATAGTGGATCTAACATAATAGTGTGAGAGTCCAGTCCATAGTAGATCTAACATAATAGTGAGAGTCCAGTCCATAGTGGATCTAACATAATAGTGTGAGAGTCCAGTCCATAGTAGATCTAACATAATAGTGAGAGTCCAGTCCATAGTGGATCTAACATAATAGTGTGAGAGTCCAATCCATAGTAGATCTAACATAATAGTGAAAGTCCAGTCCATAGTGGATCCAACATAATAGTGTGAGAGTCCAGTCCATAGTAGATCTAACATAATAGTGAGAGTCCAGTCCATAGTGGATCTAACATAATAGTGTGAGAGTCCAGTCCATAGTGGATCTAACATAATAGTGAAAGTCCAGTCCATAGTGGATCTAACATAATATTGTGAGAGTCCAGTCCATAGTAGATCTAACATAATAGTGAGAGTCCAGTCCATAGCGGGGCCAGCAGGAGACCATCTCGAGCGGAGACGGGTCAGCAGCGCAGAGATGTCCCCAACCGATGCACAGGCGAGCGGTCCACCCCGGGTCCTGACTCTGGGTGCAATGATCACTAGTTTATTTCCAGATGGAAGCGAGTCAGCCCGGCAACAACAACGCAGGTAAAAACATGTAAAGTGTCCCAACATTTCACCCTCATCCTGATAAAAACAAGAATACCTTGCGAGCTTGCTTGACCAAGTTCTTTTCGTGTCGTTCTTTGCCAGTTCCAGGTCCTAAATGGCTGTCAAAGTGTGCCAACTTGTCAGATTATGTCCTCAGCCATCTACTTTCCAGGTGAAATGCATGGTTTGTGATCGACAATAAACTTAGAGGCAGCAGGGAAGCGAGGAAACAGCAGAGCACTTGATGATTACAGAAGAATCGCAATTTGGATGTATTGATTGATTGAAACTTTATTTAGTAGATTGCACAGTTCAGTACATATTCCGTACAATTGACCACTAAATGGTAACACCCGAATAAGTTTTTCAACTTGTTAAAGTCGGGGTCCACGTAATCAATTCATCAATTAATGTAAATCGATTTTTTTTTTGTGCACCCTTGTAACTTTGCAGTGAATTATTTTTAATCGCTGGTGTACAGTAATGTTTACTAAATTATGGATGTTTAAGTTCGACCGGAACTCTCTAATAACTAAAGTTCCTTGGGTGAATAATGTAAACTCACTACACCGGTATGTTTTAGCGCTTTCATGGCGAGTTTACTGACAGATATAAGTAAGAACTTTACACTACTTTATATTAGAAATGGCAACAGCGGAGGATGAATGTCCCATAACAAGAAAATAGTGAAAAAGAAGAAGCTCATCGACTATGACGTTTACACAGACTACAAAGGCTGACGCGCACCATTTTTCAGGATTTATGCAGACCCCAAATACAGATCAGCAGGTACCAGAAAGTAAAAAAAGTTGCTTTTGCATAATATTGCGAAACAAAAGGCCAGATAATATGTCTTACCTTATACACACACCATAATAATACTCGTATATTGAAGCACAGTACAATCCATCAAGCGGTGGGGCATCATAGCTTACCAAAGTCGTACTAAAACATGTTGATAGATTTTTGAGCACCATGTGTAATGTTCTGTATTTTCAATGGAACATATCAAATATTGGTGTTGTTTACTTGAGTCATATTGCCATCATAGTGCAGTCTACACGTATTTCTTATGTTTGACTGCCATCTACTGGTCACACTTATCCATCCATCCATCCATCTTCTTCCGCTTATCCGAGGTCGGGTCGCGGGGGCAGCAGCCTAAGCAGGGAAGCCCAGACTTCCCTCTCCCCAGCCACTTCGTCCAGCTCCTCCCGGGGGATCCCGAGGCGTTCCCAGGCCAGCCGGGAGACATAGTCTTCCCAACGTGTCCTGGGTCTTCCCCGTGGCCTCCTACCGGTTGGATGTGCCCTAAACACCTCCCGAGGGAGGCGTTCGGGTGGCATCCTGACCAGATGCCCGAACCACCTCATCTGGCTCCTCTCGATGTGGAGGAGCAGTGGCTTTACTTTGAGCTCCCCTCGGATGGCAGAGCTTCTCACCCTATCTCTAAGGGAGAGCCCCGCCACCCGGCGGAGGAAACTCATTTCGGCCGCTTGTACCCGTGATCTTGTCCTTTCGGTCATAACCCAAAGCTCATGACCATAGGTAAGGATGGGAACGTAGATCGACCGGTAAATTGAGAGCTTTGCCTTCCGGCTCAGCTCCTTCTTCACCACAACGGATCGATACAGCGTCCGCATTACTGAAGATGCCGCACCTATACGCCTGTCGATCTCACGATCCACTTTTCCCTCACTCGTGAACAAGACTCCTAGGTACTTGAACTCCTCCTCTTGGGGCAGGGTCTCCTCCCCAACCCGGAGATGACACTCCACCCTTTTCCGGGCGAGAACCATGGACTCGGACTTGGAGGTGCTGATTCTCATCCCAGTCGCTTCACACTCGGCTGCGAACCGATCCAGTGAGAGCTGAAGATCCTGGCCAGATGAAGCCATCAGGACCACATCATCTGCAAAAAGCAGAGACCTACTCCTGCAGCCACCAAACCGGATCCCCTCAACGCCTTGACTGCGCCTAGAAATTCTGTCCATAAAAGTTATGAACAGAATCGGTGACAAAGGGCAGCCTTGGCGGAGTCCAACCCTCACTGGAAACGTTTCCGACTTACTGCCGGCAATGCGGACCAAGCTCTGACACTGATCGTACAGGGAGCGGACAGCCACAATCAGACAGTCCGATACCCCATACTCTCTGAGCACTCCCCACAGGACCTCCCGAGGGACACGGTCAAATGCCTTCTCCAAGTCCACAAAGCACATGTAGACTGGTTGGGCAAACTCCCATGCACCCTCAAGGACCCTGCCGAGAGTATAGAGCTGGTCCACAGTTCCACGACCAGGACGAAAACCACACTGTTCCTCCTGAATACGAGGTTCGACTATCCGGCGTAGCCTCCTCTCCAGTACACCTGAATAGACCTTACCGGGAAGACTGAGGAGTGTGATCCCACGATAGTTGGAACACACCCTCCGGTTCCCCTTCTTAAAGAGAGGAACCACCACCCCGGTCTGCCAATCCAGAGGTACCGCCCCCGATGTCCACGCGATGCTGCAGAGTCTTGTCAAACAAGACAGCCCCACAGCATCCAGAGCCTTATGGAACTCCGGGCGGATCTCATCCACTTATCATTAAATAAAATTGCTTCGAGGTCGGCAAGCACAACCAGAATCATTCCGTACATTAGGCGCACCGGGTTATAAGATAAGGCGCACGGTCGAGTTTTGAGAAAATGCAAGGATTTTAAGTGTGCCTTATAGTCAGAAAAATACGATAATAAATAGCGGTATTTTTCCAGAGGTAGTATAGTACAGTTTTTAAGTCATTAGTACCGCGGTACTTAATTAGTACAGGTATACCGTACAACACGAACACACACACACACACACACACACACACACACTCACTCACACACACACACACACACTGATGATAGGGCACTTTGGTGCATGTCATGGGATTGGAAAGAGGAAGTAGCGCTTAGTCATGACTGGCTGCTCTAATCTTGGCATGGACAAAGTCTTTTTTTTTATACATCAGGGTTTCAGTCCGTGTCTCTCACTTCCTCCTTAAATTAAATTACCGCTGTGTCTGAATCTTAATGAAAACATTGTTTTCGCTCACTGACCAGCCCCTCATCGATTTCTCACCGGCCCGGCCTCAGAGTGCTCTGCAAAATGTAATGCATTATAGATTACAGATTAGTATTTGAAATTGCAATCAGGACTGTAATAAATCTGATTACTTCAGCGGAGTTGTATAATGAAACAACCCTTGACTGACTGAGGCATGATGCATAACATTGCAGATCCAAGTGTAAGTGTGTGTGTGTGTGTGTGTGTGTGAGATGATAGATGTGTCTTCTCCCTGTTCTTGGCATCTTTACCCTCTGGACGTAACGGATCAATTTCAGCCTTCCTCTGCACATACATACACTGGCGCTGGGTGCGGGTAGACCTAAATAGTTCCATCCCAATCGAGCGTATTAGACTTGAGATGTTGCCGTCAACATTTTACATCCCGATATGGATTATGCATGTCTTATTGAAAACAACTGATTATGAGTGTGGATGGTTGCCTGTCTTCATACTTGCCAACCTTGAGACCTCCGATTTCGGGAGGTGGGGGTGGGCGTGGTCGGGGGGCGTGGTTGGGGGCGTGGCTAAGAGGGGAGGAGTATATTTACAGCTAGAATTCACCAAGTCAAGTATTTCAACAATATATATATATATACAGTATATACCTGTATATATATATATATATATATATATATATATATATATATATATATATATATATATATATATATATATATATATATATATATATATATATATTAGAGATGCGCGGATAGGCAATTATTTCATCCGCAACCGCATCAGAAAGTCGTCAACCATCCGCCATCCACCCGATCTAACATTTAATCAGAACCGCATCCGCCCGCACCCGCCTGTTGTTATATATCTAATATAGACGATGCAAGGCCTTAGTAAGGTTATAAAGCTTTTGCCTGTTAAAGAAAGGAGACTGATCCAATGCAGCACAGACATTCGCGTGCCACGCTGTCACGGCCCAGACGCACACCAGTGCGCAATCATATGGGAGCCGCGCTGAGCACAACTCCAAGCGCATCTCGCTGCCGGCGACGGCCGGGTATGGGCCCGACGCTCCAGCGCCATCCATTTTCAGGGCTAGTTGATTCGGCAGGTGGGTTGTTACACACTCCTTAGCGGGTTCCGACTTCCATGGCCACCGTCCTGCTGTCTATATCAACCAGGGTGAGCCCCACCCCTTTCGTGAGCGCACTGCGCGCAGAGTGACCCCTGTTACGCGCCCCCGGCAACAGGGGTGGCGGGCAGGTAAGCTGCGCGGGCGGAGCGCGCGGAGTGACCCCTGTTACGAGCCCCCGGCCACGGGGGTGGCGGGAAGGTAAGCTGCTTACCTGCTGCGCGTGACGCCGGCCGCGGCGAAGGCGGACGAGGCGGGGTGTCGGTGCGGTGGGCGCGGTGGTGACCCTGGACGTGCGTCGGGCCCTTCTCGCGGATCGCCTCAGCTACGGCTCCCGGTGGGTTCCTCTCGGGGAAAGGGGCCTCGGTCCCGGACCCCGGCGAGGCGTCCCTTCTCCGCTCCGTAAAAGTGTCCATCTCTTCTTTTTTTCTTCTTCTGTTGTGGCATATGCAGCAGGTGCCTGCTCGTTTTTCGTATGTGGGTAACAACATTTAACTATGTATATATATTTCCGAATTGATTTAACTGCCACCCGCCTGAATCTATTTAAAATCTTTTTTTTTTTTATTTCAACCGCCTGACCCGACCCGCGGATAAAATCTAATTTTTTTAAATTTCATCCGCCCGATCCGCGGATAATCCGCGGACTCTGCGGTTGTGCCCACAAACCGCGCATCTCTAATATATATATATATATATATATATATAGTAAATATATATATATATATATATAGTAAATATATATATATATAGATAGAATTCACTGAAAGTCAAGTATTTTCTTATATATATATATATATAAGAAATACTTATATATATCACTCTATCTATCTATCAAGAGGGACAGAGACAGCACACAGTGCATGTGGATCACATGTTACCATGGCGAGGAAACATGGAGAGACTGCCAGTTATCGAGTCTTCACCAGTTGCAGAAAATGTGCCATCAGTACCACTGGACAGTGCTGTTTCAGTTCCATCATCAGGACCATCAGTGAGTCAGACACAAACTAGTCTCATCATTGAACCGGATTCAAGGGCTGCTGAGTTGCCATCATCAGAACCCAGATCACCCACAACAAAAACCCCACCAGTGATCCGCAGGTACCCAGAAAGGTTTCGAGTACCACCAAAAAAACGGAATCTCTGAAGACAGTATAAAAATCTGTTAAAGGTGTACAAATACTGTTTGTATAATAAGCATGTTAATGTTTACATATGAGGGTTAAGAGTTCAGTACTAAAAAAAAAAAAAAGAATGTGGCTTAAGTACAGTTTTTTAATTAAGCTGCTGCATTTTTTGGTTGGGTTGTTTATTTCTTTTAAGTATCTTCTACATTTCTAAAAGGGGAGGAATGTCATAGAGTTATCTATGTTTGTCTGTTGCCATCTCCTGGTGAATGTTGGCAATAGCGTACTGGGGTTACTTTTTGGTTGGCCAATGATTTACGTGGTGTTGCACATCTGACGTCAAGTGTGTGAGTCTGTTCTGAAGTCTACAGTAAAGAGACGTACTTCATCACCTCGCCTGGTTATTGCCTCCAACTCAATATATTACAACAACATTGCTCCATGCGGACTCCACATGGAGCTGGAGGGGGCGTGGCCTCCAGGTCCGCCTGAATTTCGGGAGATTTTCGGGAGAAAATTTGTCCCGGGAGGTTTTCGGGAGAGGCGCTGAATTTTGTGAGTCTCCCGGAAAATCCGGGAGGGTTGGCAAGTATGAAATACAGCATGCACAGTGGGGCAAGGCTGTTTTTTGTTTTTTTTTGCTCATTTCTGTGAGAATCCTGCGTGTGACTGAAGCATTAAGGAGTGGAGAAGAATCGCGATTTGGATGTAAATCGATTTTTTTTTTTGTTGCTACATCTGTAAGTGCAAGTTAAAACTCAACTATGCAAAGCGAAAGCCATTTATCAACAACACCCAGAAGCGCCGCTGGCTACGCTGGGCTCGAGCTCATCTAAGATGAACTGATGCAGAGTGGGACAGTGTTCTGTGGTCCGACGAGTCCACATTTCAAATTGTTTTTGGAAACTGTGGATGTCGTGTCCTCCGGGCCAAAGAGGAAAAGAACCATCCGGACTGTTAAAAAGCCAGCATCAGTGATGGTATGGGGATGTGTTAGTGCCCAAGACATGGGTAAGTTACACATCTGTGAAGGCACCATTAATGCTAAAAGGTACATACAGGTTTTGGAGCAACATATGTTGCCATCCAAGCAATGTTATCGTGGACTGCTTATTTCAGCAAGACAGTGCCAAGACATGTGTTAAAACAACGTGACTTCATAGTAAAAGAGTGCGAGTACTAGACTGGCCTGCCTGTAGTACACACCTGTCTCCCATTGAAAATGTGTGGCGCATTATGAAGCCCAAAATACCACAACGGAGACCCCCGGACTGTTGAACAACTTAAAGGGGAACATTATCACAATTTCAGAATTGTTAAAACCATTAAAAATCAGTTCCCAGTGGCTTATTATATTTTTCGAAGTTTTTTTCAAAATTTTACCCATCACGCAATATCCCTAAAAAAAACTTTAAAGTGCCTGATTTTAACCATCGTTATATACACCCGTCCATTTTCCTGTGACGTCACATAGTGAAGCCAACACAAACAAACATGGCGGAAAGAACAGCAAGCTATAGCGACATTAGCTCGGATTCAGACTCGGATTTCAGGGGCTTAAGCGATTCAACAGATTACGCATGTATTGAAACGGATGGTTGTAGTGTGGAGGCAGGTAGCGAAAACGAAATTGAAGAAGAAACTGAAGCTATTGAGCCATATCGGTTTGAACCGTATGCAAGCGAAACCGACGAAAACGACACGACAGCCAGCGACACGGGAGAAAGCGAGGACGAATTCGGCGATCGCCTTCTAACCAACGATTGGTATGTGTTTGTTTGGCATTAAAGGAAACTAACAACTATGAACTAGGTTTACAGCATATGAAATACATTTGGCAACAACATGCACTTTGAGAGTGCAGACAGCCCAGTTTTCATCAATTAATATATTCTGTAGACATACCCTCATGTCAGCAGGCCACGGAAGCTAGGGTCGATATTCTTCTCTTGATCATCTTCGGGACGGTGTGAGCCAAGACATCCAGGGGGTTTAGCTCGCTCGTCTGCAGGAACAAACTGCCGCCATTGCTTGCCGTGCTACCGAGGTCCTTTGTCCCTGAATTGCTCACACACTCCGGCAGATTCAATGGGGGTCTGGCGGCAGATTTCTTTGACTTTATCGTTGGAAATGCATCTGCTTTGAGTGTCGCAGGATATCCACACATTCTTGCCATCTCTGTCGTAGCATAGCTTTCGTCGGTAAAGTGTGCGGAACAAACGTCCAATTTCTTGCCACTTTCGCATCTTTGGGCCACTGGTGCAACTTGAATCCGTCCCTGTTCGTGTTGTTACACCCTCCGACAACACACCGACGAGGCATGATGTCTCCAAGGTACGGAAAACAGTCGAAAAAAACGGAAAATAACAGAGCTGATTTGACTCGGTGTTTGAGAAAATGGCGGATTGCTTCCCGATGTGACGCCACGTTGTGACGTCATCGCTCCGAGAGCGAATTGTAGAAAGGCGTTTAATTCGCCAAAATTCACCCATTTAGAGTTCGGAAATCGGTTAAAAAAATATATGGTCTTTTTTCTGCAACATCAAGGTATATATTGACGCTTACATAGGTCTGGTGATAATGTTCCCCTTTAAGCTGTACATCAAGCAAGAATGGGAAAGAATTCTGCCTGAAAAGCTTCAAAAATTGGGTTCCTCAGTTCCCAAACGTTGTTAAAAGGAAAGGCCATGTAACACAGTGGTAAAAATGCCCCTGTGCTAACTTTATTTGCAATGTGTGGCTGCCATTACATTCAAAGTTAATGATTATTTGCAAAGAAAAATAAAGTTTCTTAGTTTGAACATTAAACATCTTGTCTTTGCAGTCTATTCACCTGAATATAAGTTGAAAAGGATTTGCAGATCATTGTACTCTGTTTTTATTTATGATTTACACAACGTGCCAACTTCACTGGTCTTGGGTTTTGTACTTTACAGCAATGTGCTCTTACAGTATGTCAACATTATTGGCATTGATATAAGCAGCTGTACGGATGTAGGTCTGACAGGACAAAACAAATACACTATGTTTCATCAAAAATTCTAGTTCCCTCATGTTTGGACATGAATTATATGAGCCCCTGCTGGGAGAAGGACCACCTAAAATGTCCACAATGTGGAGCAGCTGGCAGGAGGTGCACAGGAGAGGAAGTAGAAACATATTTGTCTTCTTTTCCAGAGTATAGGTAGAGCAAAACCACCATAACACAGATTTCAAACCTTTTTTTTTTTCTTTCAACAAACAACCAGGTGAAATATTGATGCCTCAGTTCCACCAAGGAAATGTACGAATGATTTTAGCAAATCTTAGTGGGGGCATTCACCGGATCAATTATTGATGTGAATATGGACACTGTGTGGGGGAAAGGTCCAACTCTGAGTAGTACTGAATTTGTAACCTTGCAAAGACTATACAGTATTTAGGTACGTGGGTCTCACAGGACATGGCAAGTAGCGGAAGGAGGACAGTTGTTGCCAAACCTCCTCTTGCACCTGAAAACCACTCATTCTGGAGAGGAAAAGTCAACTTGAAGAGCCTCCACCATTATTTGCACTATATTTATCTGGTGATCAGGCAGTGTTTGGACCCACCCAAGAACAATGTCCACCTTTGCTTTAACTGGGACTGTAAATGTGGATGCTGAAAAGAGTCACTGAGCTTGTATACTGAGTAGAGATGCGCGGATAGGCAATTATTTCATCCGCAACCGCATCAGAAAGTCGTCAACCATCCGCAATCCACCCGATCTAACATTTGATCAGAACCGCATCCGCCCGCACCCGCCCGTTGTTATATATCTAATATAGACGATGCAAGACATTAGTGAGGTTATAAAGCTTTTGCCTGTTAAAGAAAGGAGACTGATCCAATGCAGCACAGACATTCGCGTGCCACGCTGTCACGACCCAGACGCACACCAGTGCGCAATCATATGGGAGCCGCGCTGAGCGCACCTCCAAGCGCGTCTCGCTGCCGGCGACGGCCGGGTATATGGGCCCGACGCTCCAGCGCCATCCATTTTCAGGGCTAGTTGATTCGGCAGGTGGGTTGTTACACACTCCTTAGCGGGTTCCAACTTCCATGGCCACCGTCCTAGCTGCTGTCTATATCAACCAGGGTGAGCCCCACCCCTTTCGTGAGCGCACTGCGCGCGGAGTGACCCCTGTTACGCGCCCCCGGCAACAGGGGTGGCGGGCAGGTAAGCTGCGCGGGCGGAGCGCGCGGAGTGACCCCTGTTACGAGCCCCCGGCCACGGGGGTGGCGGGCAGGTAAGCTGCTTACCTGCTGCGCGTGACGCCGGCCGCGGCGAAGGCGGACGAGGCGGGGTGTCGGTGCGGTGGGCGCGGTGGTGACCCTGAACGTGCGTCGGGCCCTTCTCGC
>NC_084578.2:9787500-9820000 GCF_033978685.3 Nerophis lumbriciformis
GACACGTTTCTGCATTTCTCTCAGCGACACGGTGATATCAGCACACAGCCAAAAACTGACGACAGACAGCGCATCCTCCCCTGACTGGATTAATTTGTTCAAAGTGTGAAAAGCACCCTGGAACTGTAAATGTGCGGTAATTAGGCTTTGATATTGAGAGATGAGGGACTGTGGGAGGTCCCAAAGTGATTATTATGGGGTGTCTGAAGCCAGAGGAACAGGAGGAGAGTAGGCTGACCAAACTCAGCCAAACTTGTTGGCAAAAATGAAATAAATTCACTGCATGTGTTGTGATTAATTATCTTCATCACAATGTGTCAGGTTGACTTCCCAGCAGTGACCAAGGCAACGCCGCGGACTTCTCCCTGCATGCATGCTGGGAAAATACATGGAAATCTAATTTTCATCGCCCTTACCGGCAGTCTAGTTTCTCAATCTCGAAGTGTGGGTTGAAGTTGAGCACGATGCGTTGAGACTGTTCCGGCGCTGTGATTATCCAGCGACAGTTCTGATGGGGCGGATACTCCAGTGGGTATCCGGGGGTGGTGATGTAGCCTGCATTAGTGGCGTCCAGATAGCCACCACACAGCTCGGACCCTGTGTGAGGAAAGACAGGGAAGGCATTATTAGTACATACTTGCCAACCCTCCCGGATTTTCCGGGAGACTCCCGAAACTCAGCGCCTCTCCCGAAAACCTCCCGGGACAAATTTTCTCCCGAAAATCTCCCAAAATTCAGGCGGAGCTGGAGGCCACGCCCCCTCCAGCTCCATGCGGACCTGAGTGACATGTTGACAGCCTGTTCTCACGTCCGCTTTCCCACCATATAAACAGCTAATGATCGAGGGCGAGTTCTTGGTTTCTTATGTGGGTTTATTGTTAGGCAGTTTCATTAATGTCCTCCCAGCGCGGTAACAACACACAACAACAGCAGTCAAGTTTTCGTCCCCCGTAAAGCAGTTCGTCTGCCGTAAACAGCAATGTTGTGACACTTTTAAACAGGACAATACTGCCATCTACTGTACATGCATATGTGACCCACCCATAATGTGTCACATTTTTGTGTTGATTTATTTATTTTATTTTGTGGTTTGAATTCGTTTTTGGAGCTGTCATTCCACATTTATCAGTATTCACATTGGTCAGTAGGGGGCAGTAGGGCGTTTCTTCCCTATTGAATGCTATCACCTGCAGACCGGAAGTGGCTTGTCATTCTGATGAGCGCGACCAGTCTGTGAACAATTGAAACGTCATGTGTGCTTTTTTCTCCTGTATAACAGGTTAGTTTTGGTAAATCAACTCACTGAATAATATCCATGTGATCTTTATAAGTTTAAATACACATTCTGATGGTGGAGCCTAACTCTAAAGTGTTTGTGAGTTGTAGTTTGTATTTGTGAATGAATCCAGTGCACAGCTGCAGTAATCAATACAAAAAGGCGACGTGAGTGCGCAATGTTTATATAGGAACTTCTGATCCTAATTCAGACTCCCAAATTAGAGCTCCCGTTTTCGATTGATTTTATAATGTATGTTTGTATAATGTGTGTGTTCTGAAATAGTGACAGAGAATAGAACAAGGATGGACAATTCAACCCTTAACTCAACAATGAGTAGATGAGTGTTATGTGTGTGTATGTGTAAATAAATGAACACTGAAATTCAAGTATTTCTTTTATTTATTTATATATATATATATATATATATATATATATATATATAAATATATATATATATATATATATATGTATAGACATATATAAATATATGTATACACACATATATATATATATATATATATATATATATATATATATATATATATATATATATATATATGTAATAAAAAAAAAATATATATAACTAGAATTAACTGAAAGTCAAGTATTTCTTATATATATATATATCTTAACCACGCCCCCCGCCCCACCCCCGACCACGCCCCCCACCCCCCACCCCCCACCTCCCGAAATCGGAGGTCTCAAGGTTGGCAAGTATGTTAGTACGTTAAGAAAAGTCTGGTATAGGGCTGTCAAAGTTAACGCGTCAACTATAAATTCCATTAACTGTACTAGTTTTGTACTAATCCTGACTTCATTTTGACCCTAGATCCATTCTGTAGTTGGAAAATGTAAATGCATTCAAGTTAGTTTAAAAAATAAAAAATACAAATTTTATTTCAGGCAATGACACAGAAAAAGTACAAGGTAGACAACATATAATATTACGCAAATAATATTATTGCGCAAAGACGAATATACAGTATGTAAACATTGCGATCCAATTCTGCCTGAAAGGGAGTGCGAAAAAGATAGTTCAAGAAGAAAAATGCACATAAAAAAGGGGGGGGGGGGGGGGGGATCGATTGCCGTGAGTAGGGCTGGGCGACATGGATGAAAAAGTATATCTCGATATATTTTTACTTAAACCTGTATTTTTCGGTGAAAGTATACATATAAAGATATTCATTTTTGAGCGATATTCAGTGAAATTGAAGTGAATGACAACTGTACTGTAAACAGTCAGAGGCACTTTTATTAACCCAGTTAATCAAGATGGGTATTTTTTAGAGATGTCTGATAATGGCTTTTTTGCCGATATCCGATATTGTCCAACTCTTAATTACCGATTCCGATATCAACCAATACCGATATATACAGTCGTGGAATTAACACATTATTATGCCTAATGTTGTTGTGATGCCCCGCTGGATGCATTAAACAATGTAACAAGGTTTTCCAAAATAAATCAACTCAAGTTATGGAAAAAAAAATGCCAACATGGCACTGCCATATTTATTATTGAAGTCACAAAGTGCATTATTTTTTTTTTACATGCCTCAAAACAGCAGCTTGGAATTTGGGACATGCTCTCCCTGAGAGAGCATGAGGAGGTTGAGGTGGGCGGAGTTTAGGGGGGCTAAGGGGTAGTGTTGCAAGGGGTTCTGGGTATTTGTTCTGTTGTGTTTAAGTTGTGTTACGGTGCGGATGTTCTCCCGAAATGTGTTTGTCATTCTTGTTTGGTGTGGGTTCACAGTGTGGCGCATATTTGTAACAGTGTTAAAGTTGTTTATACGGCCACACTCAGTGTGACCTGTGTGGCTGTTGACCAAGTATGCTTGCATTCACTTGTGTGTGTGAATAGCCGTAGATATTATGTGATTGGACCGGCACGCAAAGGCAGTGCCTTTAAGGTTTATTGGCGCTCTGTACTTCTCCCTACGTCCGTGTATCACTACATACAGCGGCGTTTTAAAAAGTCATACATTTTACTTTTTGAAACCGATAGCGATAATTTCCGATATTACATTTTAAAGCATCTATCGGCCGATAATATCGGCAGTCCGATATTATCGGACATTTCTAGTATTTTTAGTAGTACAGAATTACGTAACATAAATACAGAATCTACGTACAATAAATAACATAACTGTGCAAATAATACAAAATGTATCAAACTCAGATAAAAAAACAAACATTTGCAGGCAGGCACTTTGTGATTTCCCTTCTTGGTTCGATGACCCGCCCTATCTTGCCTCTGATTGGCCTGTCCCGAACCAATCGTGACTCATCATAGTAAACAACCCATGGATGTTCTTATATGTGCAAGCATGTCTTGGAAGGAGGAAGGAGAGGGGTTTAGTAGCCCATGTGGCATCGGCCCTTGAACACACCGTACATTCTCCGACGCTGCCACAGAAAGACATGTTTTATACCACTCTATTGTCTCATTTTGTCCACCAAACGTTTTGTACTGTGCGTGAATACACAAAAGGTGAGCTTTGTTAAAGTTATTGACTTGTGTGGCGTGCTAATTTGGTCAGTGGATGACTGCAAGCTAATCGATGCTAACATGCTATTTAGGCTAGCCGTATGTACATATTGCATCATTATGCCTCGTTTGTAGGTTTGTTTGTACATTGTGTGTAATTTTACAGTGGCCACAAATATGAAATAAACCTCTTAAATAAAACCTCTGCTTTGTTTCTATGAATACTTAGGCCTACTACGCTACTTTACTTTAAAGTTGGTCATTAGTATCCAAATCCATTGCTATTTTTTATAAAGGAAGACACATGCTGAATAATAAATGTCTGTATATGTTATATTATTCTTTTATTTTTCCATATTTAACATATTGTGTTGAAGTTTGAGGAAATGCGGTCCGCTCCCTGTATGATCAGTTTCAGACCTTGGTCCGCATTGCGGGCAGTAAGTCGGACCCGTTTCCAGTGAGGGTTGGACTCCGCCAAGGCTGCCCTTTGTCACCGATTCTGTTCATAACTTTCATGGACAGAATTTCTAGGCGCAGTCAAGGCGTTGAGGGTATCTGGTTTAGTGGCTGCAGGATTAGGTCTCTGCTTTTTGCAGATGATGTGGTCCTGATGGCTTCATCTGGCCAAGATCTTCAGCTCTCACTGGATTGGTTCCCAGCCGAGTGTGAAGCGACTGGGATGGGAATCAGCACCTCCAAGTCCGAGTCCATGGTTCTCGCCCGGGAAAGGGTGGAGTGCCATCTCCGGGTTGGGGAGGAGATCTTGCCCCAAGTGGAGGAGTTCAAGTACCTCGGCGTCTTATTCACAAGTGGGGGAAGAGTGGATCGTGAGATCGACAGGCGGATCAGTGCGGCGTCTTCAGTAATGCGGATGCTGTATCGATCCGTTGTGGTGAAGAAGGAGCTGAGCCGGATGGCAAAGCTCTCAATTTACCGGTCGATCTATGTTTCCATCCTCACCTATGGTCATGAGCTTTGGGTTATGACCGAAAAAGACAATATCACGGGTAGGGATGTCCCGATACGATATTTGGATCGGATCGGCTGCCGATATTTGCAAAAAATTGCGTATCGGCAAGGCATGGGAAAATGCCGATCCAGATCCAGTTTTAAAAAAAACTCCGGTCCGTGTTTTCCAACGCACCGATTTAAATAATACATTCCACTTTTCTGCTGCTCCGTAGTTTCCGTTCCGCATTTTCCAGCACACCTTCAACACATCCACAGGTCTGTGAATTCTCACGCAGTTGCTTTTAGCTGCTGGCATTACACGACAGGCTCTTCTCACTCTTTCCTGTGTCTCCCTCTCACAGACAGCAAGTGCACCTTCTTACACACGTCACATACTGTCACGTCATACGTCACATACTGTCACGTCATACGTCACATACGTATACGTCCTCCCCGAGCAGAGAGGTAGCAGCATGGCTAACGTTAGCTGTGATGCTAGCGCAGCCGTGCGAGCAACGCTCCCTCTAAGGTGCTCGCCTGTGCAATTGCGCACTGTTTAAGCGTCCTCTGCGCATAGCAAATCTATGCCACGCACAAAATCAAATAAAAAAATAAGCGCATAACAATTTTCGACACACGGACACGACAGAGAAAACAGTTTTCGTCATCATTGTTCAAATATTGTGACGTCTGTCGAGACGCTTATCTCCATTCGGTGCCACACGTCCACACCATCAAAATCCCGAGGCAAAAATTTCCACATCAACACCGTATGAAAAAATTAGTGATTTTTTTAGTTGTGATTTCCTTCTCTGCATGAAAGTAGCATATATTAATGCAGTATGAAGAAGAATGTTTTAATGTAGACATGCAAGCCTTGAAAGAAAATGTTGAAAATCAAGACTACATTTCCTGCAAATGGGTGCATTTCTACCCTATATTTTAACTTTAGATTTATTCTCATATCAAACTCTTTTGGCTGTCTTTTTGACACTTACATCCGGCGCCCCCCTCCACACCCTGGATTATAAATAATGTAAATAATTCAATGTGATTATCTTGTGTGATGACTGTATTATGATGATAGTATATATCTGATAGTATATATCTGTATCATGAATCAATTGAAGTGGACCCCGACTTAAACAAGTTGAAAAACTTATTGGGGTGTTACCATTTAGTGGTCAATTGTACGGAATATGTACTTCACTGTGCAACCTACTAATAAAAGTCTCAATCTATCAATCAAAACACATAGAATCATCATACTGCTGTGATTATATGCATCAAGTGTTCATTCAAGGCTAAGGCAAAATATCGAGATATATATTGTGTATCGCAATATGGCCTTAAAATATCGCAATATTAAAAAAAGGGAGCTGGACCAAGTTGCTGGGGAGAGGGAAGTCTGGGATTCCCTTTTTAGGCTGCTGCGACCCGACCTTGGATCAGCGGAAGAAGATGGATGGATGGATGGAATATCACTGTAATGTACATAACACACTTAATAGTTTATGTGTAGCATTAATATTGTGTACAGTATTTCTACCTAAAGGGTGGTATGTATTTGTGGTATGGGTGCAAATGCGATACGAGCGAGATAAGGGTAGTGTTTTCAGAGACAGGATGGATGACAAAGAAGCGAGTGTATATGTGGATGTGGTGTCAAAGGTCGACGCAACATCATGATGTACAAAGACCCCATTCAATCCCCCCCCGCTCCTACGCACACACACACTGAATGGAGCATCCAGATGCCACAATTACTATCACAGAGCAGATTCACTTGTCAGCAGTCGTACGTGTGTGTGTGTGTGTGTGTCATCTCCTACTGAATAGCTCTCATTCACAACGCCGTCACGGCTCAAATCATAACTCACATCAACGGGTGACAGCCAATGGCATAACACGCCTGTTACACACAACTCTACTGTGCCGTCTATTGTGCGGCATCAGGTTTGATGCGCTCTGCAGACCGCCGTCATTGACTGACAAGACGCTTGTTTCTGGTAAAAAACCTCAGTCGCCGTTTTCTCGCTCAGAGTTGAGATGTGTGGTTTTATGTTGGTCTTTGAACAGGAAGTAGAGTGATGTTCAGTCTTCCAGCAGTCCATAGCGGTTTTACTTGTAGCAAGCAACATTTGTCAGTTTTAAAATGCAACTAAAACTATTCGTACTTACTAAATTGTCCCATGTGTGATGTCTGTAGGAGTGTTTACTGAATATTTGTACGTGAATGCAATCAAGCTAGCGTTGTTGGCAAAAGAAAATATACTAACGTGTTTGAGTGTCTGTGTTAGTATTATTAACTTACAATGGCATTCTTTTTGTATTGTTTCAGTTTCACAAATTCCTCAGTAAATTCGCCAAAACGTCACCGTGGAGTTATTGAGTCTGTTTAGCTGATTGGAGACCAATCATCCGTAGCTAGTGGGTCCATGACTTCTGTTTTGTTTGATCAGCCGTTTTACTGCCGTCTTACAGACACTGTTTGGAAACAATTAAGGTATGTAAATAAATATTTACAAAAATAACTAATTTCACAACGTATACATCTGCGCCTTATACTGCTAATTAGAGATGTCCGATAAATGCTTTAAAATGTAATATCGGAAATTATTGGAATCGGTTTCAAAAAGTAAAATGTATGACTTTTTAAAACGCCGCTGTGTACACGGACGTAGGGAGAAGTACAGAGCGTCAATAAATCTTAAAGGCACTGCCTTTGCGTGCCGGCCCAGTCACACAATATCTACGGCTTTTCACACACACAAGTGAATGCCAACCATACTTGGTCAACAGCCATACAGGTCACACTGAGGGTGGCCGTATAAACAACTTTAACACTGTTACAAATATGCGCCACACTGTGAACCCACACCAAACAAGAATGACAAACACATTTCGGGAGAACATCCGCACCGTAACACAATATAAACACAACAGAACAAATACCCAGAAACCCTTGCAGCACTAACTCTTCCAGGACGCTACAATATACACCCGACGCTACCCCCTATACCCCCCACCCCACCCACCCCAACCCTGCCCACCTCAACCTCCTCATGCTCTCTCAGGGAGAGCATGTCCCAAATTCCAATCTGCTGTTTTGAGGCATGTTAAAAAAAAATAATGCACTTTGTGACTTCAATAATAAATATGGCAGTGCCATGTTGGCATTTTTTTCCATAAATTGAGTTGATTTATTTTGGAAAACCTTGTTACATTGTTTAATGCATCCAGCGGGGCATCACAACAAAATTAGGCATAATAATGTGTTAATTCCACGACTGTATGTATCGTTATTGGTTGATATCGGAATCGGTAATTAAGAGTTGGACAATATCGGAATATCGGCAAAAAAGCCATTATCGGACATCTCTACTGCTAATACATGGAAAACTATTTTTTTACTTCGAAATTTTAGTGGGTCCGGCTTATGTCAGTGCGCTCTGTAGTCCAGAATTTTTTTTTTTACAAATAGTGCAATGTATTTTGAGAAGTCCTTATCTTTTTAAAGCTGTTTAATATAGGATACACAGACATCAGCGTGGATCTGCGTTAACTTTATTTTTCAGTTGTTGTTGTTTTCGTTTTTTTCTCAGCAACAATGTGAATTTTTATTTAAAACTCCAGTTAAATTAAATGACAAAAACGTTGTTATGGTTTGAACAAATATCTGAGGAAAAAGGCCTTGGATTTTAAAGGTGCCCTATTATGCAAAATAAACTTTTCTTACCTATTGCTACCAGTTTTTGTGTATTTGGGATCTGCATAAATCCCGAAAATTTTAAATCAACCCATGGAGGCATGGCGGAGATATTAAAAAAAAAAATTGCGAGCAGTTTGCGGATTGTCCATATATGGTAAAAATTTACCTAAAGTGTTTTGCACGAGTCCGCCATTGTAGTCAATAAGCTCCTTTTTCTCAATCTTCTTCTTGTGGGGCAGACTTGCTCGTACATGCACATGCATCCTCCGCTGTTGCCATTTCTAATACAAAGCAATGTACAGTTCTAACTTTTATATGTCAGTAGTTTCGCTATGGCATACTTGCCAACCCTCCCGGATTTTCCGGGAAACTCCCGAAATTCAGCGCCTCTCCCGAAAACCTCCCGGGACAAATTGTCTCCCGAAAATCTCCCGAAATTCAGGCGGAGCTGGAGGCCACGCCCCCTCCAGCTCCATGCGGACCTGAGTGACGTGTTGACAGCCTGTTCTCACGTCCGCTTTCCCACCATATAAACAGCTAATGATGGAGGGCGAGTTCTTGGTTTCTTATGTGGGTTTATTGTTAGGCAGTTTCATTAACGTCCTCCCGGCGCGGTAACAACACACAACAACAGCAGTCAAGTTTTCGTCCCCCGTAAAGCAGTTTGTCTGCCGTAAACAGCAATGTTGTGACACTTTTAAACAGGACAATACTGCCATCTACTGTACATACATATGTGACCCACCCATAATGTGTCACATTTTTGTGTTGATTTATTTATTTTATTTTGTGGTTTGAATTCGTTTTTGGAGCTGTCATTTCACATTTATCAGTATTCACATTGGTCAATAGGGGGCAGTAGGGCGTTTCTTCCCAATTAAATGCTATCACCTGCAGACCGGAAGTGTCTTGTCATTCTGATGAGCGCGACCAGTCTGTGAACAATTGAAACGTCCTGTGTGCTTTTTCCTCCTGTATAACAGGTTAGTTTTGGTGAATCAACTCACTGAATAATATCCATGTGATCTTTATCAGTTTAAGTACACATTCTGATGGTGGAGCCTAACTCTAAAGTGTTTGTGAGTTGTAGTTTGTATTTGTGAATGAATCCAGTGCACAGCGGCAGTAATCAATACAAAAAGGCGACGTGAGTGTGCAATGTTTATATAGGAACTTCTGATCCTAATTCAGACTCCCAAATTAGAGCTCCCGTTTTCTTATTGATTTTATAATGTATATTTGTATAATGTGTGTGTTCTGAAATAGTGACAGAGAATAGAACTAGGATGGACAATTCAACCCTTAACTCAACAATGAGTAGATGAGTGTTATGTGTGTGTAAATGTGTAAATAAATGAACACTGAAATTCAAGTATTTATTTTTATATATATATATATATATATATATATATATATATATATATATATATATATATATATATATATATATATATATATATATGTATACATATATATATATATATATATATATATGTAATAAAAAAATATATATATAGCTAGAATTCACTGAAAGTCACCACGCCCCCAACCACGCCCCCCGCCCCACCCCCGACCACGCCCCCACCCCCCACCCCCCACCTCCCGAAATCGGAGGTCTCAAGGTTAGCAAGTATGCGCTATGGAAGCGCTAAAAACTACAACATAGGTGACGAGGAGAAGACGCTGTCAAAGTGGAGGCACGTAAATAAGAGAAGAGACGGTCGGGAAGCTTCTTGATAAACATAATCTATGCAACATTTCGACCAAAGAACCACCATTACATGTTATGTAAACCACAAGGAAGTGTTTTAAATGTTAAAAACATTTTTTTTTTTTAATCTCTAATATTGCTGAGTTGTGGTGTTTTATTTTTTGAGTGATGACTCAAACTACTCAGCGGAACACGGCATGTTTCCGAACTATTAATAGTAAGGCAAACACGAGCATATGCGCGCGTGACATTACCAGTCGGAGTCAGACACGTGTCGGGACCCTAAATAGAAGGTAAATAATCATGCGGCGTCTAATTCTGGCAAAAGTATACAAATATAGACGGGCTGCTGAGTTAAAAAAGAGGTCAGCATTCTAAGTGATTGAAATGTTGCCATCCAGATCTGCTGTCTACCAGTCAGATACACACCCATACCCATTTCAATCTCTCACGCTCCCCCCGTCTCACTTTTTAAGAGCCAGCCAGTCGCGCCTGCCACCGTGCTATCTGTTTCCAATCTCCCCCGGTGACATACGGCGAGGCAGGCATAGAATTACAAGGCCAGTGCAACCCCGCCGGCCTTATCTCCTCTCAGCACCACTTGGATTAGTGTTAAAACACCCAGAAAGCTCACAGGAAGCGGCAGCGGCGGCGGCGGCCAATCACTTATTCTCAGACCGCAGTCACCGTCCAAAAGTAATACCCTAATAATAACCTTATTGTGATCCTAATTTGGCTCCGAGCGTTTCAATGAATGGGAGCATTATCGTCGATGTGATAGTGCCATGTTTGATACGCCACTTGTGTTGGACGACCATCTCACCAGCCAACAACTCCAAACGAGAGTTGAATATGCAAGTGTCTTTTCATTGAACAATCATTTCATCTACCGTATTTTCCGGATTATAAGGCGCACTGCCGATGAATGGTCTATTTTCGATCTTTTTTCATATATAAGGCCATACTTGCCAACCTTGAGACCTCCGATTTCGGGAGGTGGGGGGAGGGGGGTGGGGGTGGGCGTGGTCGGGGTGGGACGGGGGCGTGGTTGGGGGCGTGGCTAAAAGGGAGGGGTATATTTACAGCTAGAATTCACCAAGTCAAGTATTTCATATATATATATATATATATATATATATATATATATATATATATATATATACAAGAAATACTTCAGTGAATTCTATATATATATATATATATATATATATATATATATATATATATATATATATATATATATACATATTTATTTTATTTTATATATATTTTATTATATATATATATATATATATATATATATATATATATATATACATATTTATTTTATTTTATATATATTTTATTATATATATATATATATATATATATATATACATATTTATTTTATTTTATATATATTTTATTATATATATATATATATATATATATATATATATATATATATATATATATATATATATATATATATATATATTTATGTGTCTATATATGTATATATATAAAAAATAAATACTTGAATTTCAGTGTTCATTTATTTACACATATACACACACATAACACTCATCTACTCATTGTTGAGTTAAGGGTTGAATTGTCCATCCTTGTTCTATTCTCTGTCACTATTTTTCGAACCATGCTTAACACCCTCTCTGATGCATTGCTGTGTGGCATGCACAAAAGTGCTTTCATCAAATGCACTAGATGGCAGTATTGTCCTGTTTAAGAGTGTCACAACATTGCTGTTTACGGCAGACGAACTGCTTTACGGTAGACGAAAACGTGACTGCTGTTGTTGTGTGTTGTTGCCGCCCTGGGAGGACGTAATGAAACTGCCTAACAATAAACCCACATAAGAAACCAAGAACTCGCCCTCCATCATTCTACAGTTATAACGTCATTGGGCAGGTACACTTTTTTATATTGTGGAGGACCTGAGTCCGCCTGAATTTCGGGAGATTTTCGGGAGAAAATTTGTCCCGGGAGGTTTTCAGGAGAGGCGCTGAATTTCGGGAGTCTCCCGGAAAATCCGGGAGGGTTGGCAAGTATGTATAAGGCGCACTGGATTATAGGGCGCATTAAAGGAGTCATATTATTATTTTTTTTTTCTAAATGTAAAACACTTCCTTGTGGTCTACATAACATGTAATGGTGGTTCTTTGGTCAAAATGTTGCATAGATTATGTTTTACGGATCATCTTCAAGCCGCTTTCGGACAGTCTCTTCCGGATGTGCCGTTTTGCGAGCGGTCTTATTTACGTGGCTCACCTTCGGCAGCGTCTTCTCCCCATCATCTTTGTTGTAGCGGTGTAGCGTGCAAGGACGGGAGTGGAAGAAGTGTCAAAAGATGGAGCTAACTGTTTAAATGACATTCAGACTTTACTTCAATCAATAACGGAAACAACAACAACACCGGCCGACCGGAACTCTCTAATAACTAAAGTTCCTTGGGTGAATAATGTAAACTCACTACACCGGTATGTTTTAGCGCTTTCATGGCGAGTTTACTGACAGATATAAGTAAGAACTTTACTCTACTTTATATTAAAAATGGCAACAGCAGAGGATGAATGTCCCATAACAAGAAGATAGGGAAAAAGAATAAGCTTATCGACTATGGCGTCGGCACAGACTACAAAGGCGGACGCGTGCAATTTTTCAGGATTTATGCAAATCACAAATACAGATCAGCAGGTACCAGAAGGTAAGAAAAGTTGCTTTTGCATAATATTGCGAAACAAAACGGCAGATAATATGTCTTACCTTATACACACACCATAATAATACTCCTATGTTGATGCACATCAAGCGGTGCGGCTTCGTATCTTACCAAAGTCGTACTAAAACATTTTGATAGATTTTTGAGCGCCGTGTGTAATGTTCTATATTTCAATGGAACATATAAAATGTTGGTTTTGTTTACTTGAGTCATATTGTAGTCTACACGTATCTCTTATGTTTGACTGCCATCTACTGGTCACACTTATCATTACACAATGTACCAAATAAAATTGCTTCGAGGTCGGTAAGCAAAACCAGAATGATTCCGTACATTAGGCGCACCGGGTTATAAGGCGCACTGTCGAGTTCTGAGGGGGAAAAAAAGGATTTTAAGTGCGCCTTATAGTCCGGAAAATACAGTATTTTCCTCTGACAAAAATAACATAATAGTGAATCAAAACAGAATGCACATCGACTAAAACCATGACAAAACTAACTGATATTTTAGTCAGCGAATAAATGTTGACAAATGAAACCCAATTATATTTAATTTCCTTTTTTTTTTTTTAAATAACCGTCTTTTGTTAGCATGCTTTTGTTAGCCTGCCAACATTTGAATCATATCATAATGCTAGCACGCTATCATTTTAGCTAACTTTGGACTTTTAAACCTACATAATCTTGAATATCATTACTCGGCGCAACCTTTCAAGTTTAACACCTGTCTTCTGTTAGCATGCTATCGTTAGCCTGCTATTTTCTTTTCTTCTATTCTACCATTTTAGCTCATTCATATGTTTTAACCTAAAAATCATGGATATCTTGTCACGGCGCATGCCTTCTGCTGCGAGCACGGCCGGCGCCTCTGGTCACTCTTCCCGCATCACGGCTTGGCTGGAAGCAATCTGTAATCAGCGCACCTGGGACTAACGAGGGCAGGCGGCATAAAGGCCAGCGGACCCGAAGATCCAGCGCCGGAAAGTAGTTCTCTGTATACATGCTTTCCCTGTCTCCCGTGATCGAGCCGTGTGCCTCGACTTCCTGTTGGATTCCGGATTGCCCCCCTTTGTTCCTCGACCCCTTGCTTGGACACGGACCTTTTGACGCCTCGCTATACCCCCTGACAACCTGCCTATCTCACGGACATTCGAGCCTGCCTTTCCCCTCCAGGACTTCCGCCTCTCGCTCAACACTCACGGTAACACACAACAGTTAATTTCACATATAGTTTCACACACAGACATATGTTTGGATTTTTGTCACACTTCATTCTTTAGTTTATATTAGTATGGTTTATTATATATATATATATATATATATATATATATATATATATATATATATATATATATATATATATATATATATATCCATCCATCCATCCTTTTTTCTACCGCTTTCGGGGGGGCGCTGGAGCCTATCTCAGCTACAATCGGGCGGAAGGCGGGGTACACCCTGGACAAGTCGCCACCTCATCGCAGGGCCAACACAGATAGACAGACAACATTCACACTCACATCCACACACTAGGGCCAATTTAGTGTTGCCAATCAACTTATCCCCAGGTGCATGTCTTTGGAAGTGGGAGGAAGCCAGAGTACCCGGAGGGAACCCACGCAGTCACGGGGAGAACATGCAAACTCCCGAGCCCGGGATTGAACCCAAGACTACTCAGGACCTTCGTATTGTGAGGCAGATGCACTAACCCCTCTCCCATCGTGCTGCCATATATATATATATATATATATATATATATATATATATATATATATATAATAAATCATAGAGCTGCTATGCCCCCTTGTGGTCTGTGCCGTCAACTCCCCCCATTACATAACATATCTTTACTTGGTGAAATCATTTAGGTATACTAACTGCTTCTTAGCATGCTAACATCGGAATATAATTATGCTAACATGCAAACATTTTAGATAATTTGCACTATTAACCTACAAAATCTTGAATTTTATTACTCGACGCCATCTTGCATGTATAATAACTGTCTTGTGTTAACATGATAACATTAGCCTGCTATTTTTTTTTTAATTCTACCATTTTAGCTCATTCATACGTTTAAACCTAAAAATGATTAATTTATTTTTAAGTCATTTACGTATACTAAATGCTTCTTTGTTAGCATGCTAATGTTAAAATATAATTTTCATCAGCCAAATTTACATTATTAAGTCAGTCACAACACAAATAACAAACAAATTCAAAACTTTTCGTGGGGATATTTGCGTTCTTACAAACTAGTACTGCTGATCAGTGAATCCTGATAAAGATTTTATTAAATCAATACTTTGCTGACCGTGTCAATCAAACCTGAGCATTGTGCATGCTTATCGAATGAAGCAGCCAATGCAAGCACAATGCACAAAGTTTCCAGAAGCAGATGCGATGCGTCGCTGATTTGCATTCCATACTGGAACGCGGTGACCTGCTGGCGTGCGAGAACGCTGAAGATGCTGAGTCGAGGAAAGAAAAAACTTGGGAGTTCATGTCAAGAATCATTAAACAGGTAAAAGTGACAGAACGATCCAGAGCGCAGAGAGAAACCGTCAAGAGTGCGAGACGGAAGAAGAGTATGGAAACACGATCGAAAGCAACCTTAGTCAACTAATTTAACGTCACTTTACAGGATGATAACAGCATGAGCCAACATGCTGGTGCATCATCAGATCAGTTCTTACTGTCTCCTCCGGTTTGTACCGCACACAAGACGTCAACGCTTGCCTCCCTTTCACCTCACACAATACAGCTCTTTAATCATCAACCACAACAGTGTGTGCGATCCTCTGGGACAGGGGTCGGCAACCCAAAATGTTGAAAGAGCCATACTGGACCAAAAATACAAAAACAAAATCCATCTGGAGCTGCCAAAAATTAAAAGCCTTATACGTATTTTTCGGATTATAAATCGCACCGGCCGAAAATGCATAATAAAGAAGGAAAAAAACATACATAAGTCGCACTAGAGCAGGGGTCGGCAACCCGCGGCTCTTTGATCACTCTGATGCGGCTCAGCAGCTTACTTGCTGAACCCCCCAATTTTCCCGTGAGACTTCCGGATTTCAGTGCCTCTCGCAGAAAACTCCCGGGATCAATATTCACCTATTTTCACCCTTACAGATATAATAAGGGCGTGCTATGACGGTACAACATTCGGCGCCCTCTACAATCTGTATTAACAGCGTGCCAGCCTAACAATTGTTGTACAATATACATCTTCTGCTGGCACACGTACGTGACAGCAAGGCATACTTGGTCAACAGCCACACAGGTTACACTGACGGTGACCATATAAAACAACTGTAACATTCTTACTAATAATGCGCCACACTTTGAACCAAAACCAAACAAGAATGACAAACACATTTCGGGAGAACATCTGCACCTTAACACAACATAAACACAACAGTAGCCCTAACTCTTCCGGGATACATTATACACCCCTGCTACCACCAAACCCCGCCCCTACCCCAAGCCTGCTCCCTCACACATCACCCCCCCCCCCCCCCCCCCCTTCTCTCTCTGTGCGACAGTTGAGGTGGGCGGGGTTTGGTAGCGGGGGTGTATAATGTATCCCGGAAGAGTTAGGGCTGCATGGGATTCTGGGTATTTGTCCTGTTGTGTTTATGTTGTGTTACGGTGCAGATGTTCTCCCGAAATGTGTTTGTCATTCTTGTTTGGTGTGGGTTCACAGTGTGTCGCATTATTAGTAATAGTGTTAAAGTTTTTTTATACCGCCACCGTCAGTGTAACCTGTGTGGCTGTTGAGTAAGTATGCCTTGCTGTCCCCTATGTGAGCAAGCGAAAGCCCCATACAACATGTGGCTGATCAGGCACGCTGTTTGTAGTGGGCAATAAATATGCTGTACCATCACGGCACGCATGACGCCGACAAGCGGTATTCGTATAAAACTTGCGTGCCGCACCAGCTTAAAAATTCCATATAAAGGCGTGGACAGCGTGTCTGAGACCCCTGGTTTATACATAGCACAAAGTTAAAAAAACCTTTGTATGCAGTGTTATTTCATTTAAAATTTCTAAAGTTTCTGTGGCTCCCATTGTTTTCTATAATTTGTGAAACTGGTCAAAATGGCTCTTTGACTGGTAAAGGTTGCCGACCCCTGTCTTAGGGAGAGTCCCGCCACCCGGCGGGGGAAACTAGAGTATAAGTCGCATTTTTGGGGGAAATTTATTTGAGAAAATCCAACACCAAGAATAGACATTTGAAAGGCAAGTTTCTCGCTTTCTGCTGCTCGATTGCCATTTTCTGCTGCATATTTCACTACTTCCAGCTTGTAACCTGCAGTATATGATTTACTTTTCGGTGCCATTTTTGTTCAGCCCTTCTCACTTTTTATAAGTTACCGCCAATGTTGAAATTATACATTTTCATTAGGTACGGAATAGGGGTGTAACGGTACACAAAAATGTCGGTACGGTACGTACCTCGGTTTAGAGGTCACGGTTCGGTTCATTTTCGGTACAGTAAGAAAACAACAAAATATACATTTTTGGGTTATTTATTTACCAAATTTGCAAAATCTTCCACCAAAAATATTTTTTCTTAGTTGAATATTTGATGTGAAGTAATGGGAACCTTGGATAGGTCAATAATTCATAATAACACTGATTTTGATTCAATATTATGTTTTGAGCAATGTCAGTTTGAAAGAAAAAAAAAACAGCTTTGTTTTATTAGTCAACATTGCAACTTTTTCTAAATTACATTTAACCATTAAGCTTTTTTATTTCACTTTTGTTACATTTTTGTTTATTTTAATAGTATTTTTAGAATGTGCCGTGGGCCTTTAAAACATTAGCTGTGGGCTGCAAATGGCCTCCGGGGCACACTATTGACACCCCTGCTATAGATAATAAAAAATTAAATGTGATAAATCTATGGATAAAAAGCAGAGCCTGGCGACGCATGCGCGTTTATCATAACTCTCTCTCTCTCTCTGTCTCTGCCCCTCCCTCACCAATGCTGCTGCACGCACAATTTGTTTTGTTTTTAACCCCTTCTTAACCCTGTTAGGTTTGGTTCATATGAAGCATGTTTAGTACAAACAGGGGGATTTCTAATTAGGGATGTCTGATAATGACTTTTTGCCGATATCCGATATTGTCCAACTCTTTTATTACCGATACCGATATCAACCGATACCGATATATACAGTATTAATAGTATTAACACATTATCATGCCTAATTTGGACAACCAGGTATGGTGAAGATAAGGTCCTTTTGAAAAAAAATTTAAAAAATAAAATAAGATAAATAAATTAAAAACATTTTCTTGAATAAAAAAGAAAGTAAAACTAAATAAAAACAGCTACATAGAAACTAGTAATTAATGAAAATGAGTAAAATTAACTGTTAAAGGTTAGTACCATGTGTGCTTACGGACTGTATCCCTTGCAGACTGTATTGACATATATTGATATATAATGTAGGAACCAGAATATTAATACCAGAAAGAAACAACCCTTTTTGTGTGAATGAGTGTGAATGAGTGTAAATGGGGGAGGGAGGTTTTTTTGGGTTGGTGCACTAATTGTAAGTGTATCTTGTGTTTTTTATGTTGATTTAATAAAAAAAAAATAATAATAATAATAATAATACTAAAAAAACATACTGATAATAAAAAAAACGATACCGATAATTTCCGATATTACATTTTAAAGCATTTATCGGCCGATATTATCGGACATCTCTATTTCTAACAATTGGGAAGGTTTGTGTCATGTTTGCTCTCTTACAGAAACGATATATTGAAACAAAAATTGTATTTTTTTCCACCATCTTTTCCCATTTTCGTACATTTTTGAAAAAGCTCCAAGGAGCCACTAGGGCGGCGCTAAAAAGCCGCATGCGAGTCGCCGACCCACGCTCTGGGAGAAGGTGCATTCCGACCACATGGTCGCAATAAATGCACAAACACAACCCCTGAGCATAGCCCATCACACTCTGGTTTATACATCACAGCCCCCCCCCCCCCCCCCCCCCCAACAAACACACACACACACACACATGCACAAGCAGTGCTAAATGGTGCTAAGCAGTCTAGCAGGAATGTAAGACAGGTCACTGCATTATTTATGTCCTTCTGACACATTTTTGCGGATAGTACCTATTCAGCGTCTTTGGCCAACATGCACATTAGTCACACACACTCTTATATTGGCGGTGCGTACGTTACTCAAACCTGAGCCAACACGCATCAGCCCTCGTTTTTGTCGCTCAATGCCAATTCTTACTATTTGTTTGATACAGTAGGGAAGAGATTCAAACGGAATTTCCACAAAACACATTTTTAGACACTCTACTGCCGTCTGGCGGCCAAAGTTGATGTGCAACCCCCTCAAATTTGTCGCGTTTCATGTGTCAGGTAAAATGCTTTGACTCTAATAGAAAACAGTCCAATACTCTATTCCGATATTGTCCAACTCTTGGGGGTGGGGGGGTTTGGTGGTAGCGGGGGTGTATATTGTAGCGTCCCGGAAGAGTTAGTGCTGCAAGGGGTTCTGGGTATTTGTTCTATCGTGTTTATGTTGTGTTACGGTGCGGATGTTCTCCCGAAAATGTGTTTGTCATTCTTGTTTGGTGTGGGTTCACAGTGTGGCGCATGTTTGTAACAGTGTTAAAGTTGTTTATACGGCCATCCTCAGTGTGACCTGTATGGATATTGATCAAGTATGCTTTGCATTCACTTATGTGTGTGTGTGACTGGGCCGGCACTCTGTTAGTATGGAGGAAAAGCAGACGTGACGACAGGTTGTAGAGGATGCTAAGGCAGTGCCTTTAAGGCACGCCCCCAATAATGTTGTCCGGGTGGAAAATCAGGAGAAATTCGGGAAAATGGTTGCCCCGGGAGATTTTCGGGAGGGGCACTGAAATTCGGGAGTCTCCCGGGAAAATCGGGAGGTTGAAACCGATACCGATAATTTCCGATATTACATTTTAAAGCATTTATCGGACATCTCTAATATATATATATATATATATATATATATATATATATATATATATATATATATATATATATATATATATATATATATATATATATATATATGTACATATATATATATATATGTATATATATATATATATACATATATATATATATATATATATATATATATATGTATATACATATATATATATATATATATATATATATATACATACATACATACATATATATATATATATATATATATATATATATATATATATATATATATATATATATATATATGTATGTATGTATGTATGTATATATATATATATATATATATATATATATATATATGTATATATATATGTATATACATATATATATATATATATATATATATATATATGTATATATATATATATATATATATATATATATATATATATATATATATATATATATATATGTATGTATGTATATATATATATATATATATGTATATATATATGTATATACATATATATATATATATATATATATATATATATATATACATACATACATACATACATATATATATATATATATATATATATACATATATATATATATATATATATATATATATATATATATATATATATATATATATATATATATATATATATATATATATACCGTATTTTTCGGAGTATAAGTCGCACCGGAGTATTAGTCGCACCTACCGAAAATGCATAATAAAGAAGGAAAAAAAACATATATAAGTCGCACTGGAGCCTGGCCAAACTATGAAAAAAACTGGCGACTTATAGTCCGAAAAATATGGTACATATATATATATATAAAGTATACATACAGCAATGTTGTACATACAGATCAATTTTTGTTTCATCTGACATCACATGGACAAAGATAATCAATCAATCAATCAATCAATGTTTATTTATATAGCCCTAAATCACAAGTGTCTCAAAGGGCTGCACAAGCCACAACGACATCCTCGGTACAGAGCCCACATAAGGGCAAGGAAAAACTCACCCCAGTGGGATGTCAATGTGAATGACTATGAGAAACCTTGGAGAGGACCGCATATGTGGGAGATCGAAAGCAATGGATGTCGAGTGGGTCTGACATAACATTGTGAGAGTCCAGTCCATAGTGAATCCAACACATCAGCGAAAGTCCAGCCCATAGTGGATCCAACATAATAGTGAGAGTCCAGTCCATAGTGGATCCAACATAATATTGTGAGAATCCAGTCCATAGTGGATCCAACATAATAGTGAGAGTCCAGTCCCGGACTGGACTGGACTCTAAGACTTTCTGGAGAAAAGTTATTTGGTCAGATGAAACAAAAATTGAGCTGTTTGGCCAAAATACCCAGCAATATGTTTGGAGGAGAAAAGGTGAGGCCTGTAATCCCAGGAACACCATATCTACCATCAAGCATGGTGGTGGTAGTATTATGCTCTGGGCCTGTTTTGCTGCCAATGGAACTGGTGCTTTACAGAGAGTAAATGGGACAATGAAAAAGGAGGATTACCTCCAAATTCTTCAGGACGACCTAAAATCATCAGCCCGGAGGTTGGGTCTTGGGCACAGTTGGGTGTTCCAGCAGGACAATGACCCCAAAAACACACGTCCAAAGTAGTAAAGGAATGGCTAAATCAGGCTAGAATGAAGGTTTTAGAATGGCTTTACCAAAGTCCTGACTTAAACGTGTGGACAATGCTGAAGAAACAAGTCCATGTCAGAAAACCAACACATTTAGCTGAACTGCACCAATTTTGTCAAGAGGAGTGGTCAAAAATTCAACCAGAAGCTTGTGGATGGCTACCAAAAGCGCCTTATTGCAGTGAAACTTGCTAAGGGACATGTAAGCAAATATTAACATTGCTGTATGTATACTTTTGACCCAGCAGATTTACTCACATTATCAGTAGACCCATAATAAATTCATTAAAGAACCAAACTTCATGAATGTTTTTTTTGTGACCAACAAGTATGTGCTCCAATCACTCTATCACAACAAAGATAAGAGTTGTAGAAAGTATTGGAAACTCAAGACAGCCATGACATTATATTATTTACAAGTAGAGATGTCCGATAATATCGGGCTGCCGATATTATCGGTCGATAAATGCTTTAAAATGTAATATCGGAAATTATCAGTATTGGTTCGGAAATTATTGGTATCGGTTTCAAAAAACAGAGCGCCAATAAACCTTAAAAGCACTGCCTTTGCGTACTGGCCCAATCACATAATATCTACGGCTTTTACACACACATAAGTGAATACTTGGTCAACAGCGATACAGGTCACACTGAGGGTGGCCGTATAAACAACTTTAGCACTGTTACAAACATGCGCCACACTGTGAACCCACACCAAACAAGAATGACAAACACATTTCGGGAGAACATCCGCACCGTAACACAACATAAACACAACAGAACAAATACCCAGAAACCCTTGCAGCACTAACTCTTCCGGGGCGCTACAATATACACCCCCCCGCTACCCTCTACTCCCCCCCCAACCACCTCAACCCTGCCCCTCAACCCCACCCTCCTAAACCTCCCCATGCTCTCTCAGGGAGAGCATGTCCCAAATTCCAAACTGCTGTTTTGAGGCATGTTAAAAAAAAATTATGCACTTTGTGACTTCAATAATAAATACGGCACTTTTTTCCATAACTGGAGTTGATTTATTTGGGAAAACCTTGTTACATTGTTTACTGCATCCAGCGGGGCATCACAACAAAATTAGGCATAATAATGTGTTAATTCCACGACTGTATATATCGGTATCGGTTGATATCGGAATCGGTCATTAACAGTTGGACAATATCGGAATATCGGATATCGAAAAAAAAGCCATTATCGGACATCTTTATTTACAAGTGTATGTAAACTTGTATGTAAAGTATATATATATATATATATATATATATATATATATATATATATATATATATATATATATATATATATATATATATATATATGCATATATATCATGGATGTAGTGCTATTGTAAAAGTCTGTATGACAAACATTTCCCCTCGATGTCCGTCTTTTTCAATTTGAAATGACGGCAGAACGTTTGTCAGCTTCTCTTATTTTCTTTGAGCCCTTTGCTCTCTTTCCTTGTTTCTCTTGTTGGAAGCAATTATCTTCATCGCCTTGTTTGTCGTAGGCTCAAAACGCACCACACTCGGTCGCTGGCACCGTGACCCAACTGTAACACGCAGACATATTAGTAGTAAAAAAAAATCAAGCTCGAGCGACTCCGGGAATAGGAGAAGCAGAGAAAATAACAGGCTGAAATGTCGACGTTGGATGAAACCCAGTGAGATTTTAAGTCTTCCAAAACCTGAGACATGAGGAGAGAAAGCGAAAGAAAAGCATGAAAAGGGCGAAAGAAAGACGGAGTAACGCCAGCACATCTGTCTCTCATCTGGTGAAAGGAGAAAGTTGGCGACGGAGAAAGGCCGGCTGGACACAAACTAACACAAGTGGAACATCAGCACACAAACTGTGTACAGTATGTACAGTATGTACAGTAGTACACTGGACATCATATGTTGGGCTTAGACAATGTTGTCCTCCTTGGTATGGTACACTTTAGTTTCACAAATTTCTTTCTAAATTCACCAAAACGTCACCGTGGCGTTATAGAGTCTGTTTAGCTGATTGGAGAGCGAGCTTCCGCAGCTAGTGGGTCCATGACGATGACTTCTGTTTTGTTTGATCAGCCGTTTTACTGCCTTGTGACAGGCACCGTTTGGAAACAATTATTATTATTATTATTAAAAACAATCAAAAAAACTTTGTAATTCACTTCGGTAAAAACTGCATAAAAAAGTAGTTGTATGCAGTTAGTAATAGAAGTATACACATGGACTCAAACTGTTGTTGCTTTTCCAGGCATGGGGGATGGAGAAGGAAGAAAAAAAAAAGAAGCAAAAACAAAGAAGGAGTCGTCGGAACACTAAAGAGATTTCCCAGCGTAGCAAAGCGGGCCAAAAAGAAGGTTAGTGGGGTTTGCTAATCGGAGCGAGGGAAAGCGTTGACACAGCGAAGTGTGGAGAAAGAGACACAAAGTGCTATTAAAGGAGAGGTGGAGGGCCGTGAAAGGAGGAAAACAACAAGACGATTCAGCGTGACGGGAGGGGGGAAAATAGAAAACAACCTGTGGCCTCGCACGGTACTGATCTGGAGGGACTGCAGAGGACACAGAGGGCTTGGGTGGCGCACACACACACGCACACACACACACACACACACAAACACACACACACACACACACACACACAGACACTCTTGTATTTGTTACCTTCTTGCGACCTCCAAAAAATGCCTACCTCTTTAGGATCACCCTTTCTACATATATAAAGAAGTGTATTTACAACATTAATAATATATACATACTATGCAAACATAAAAAAGCTTGTTGTGAAAAATGAGTTGGAATTTCACAAGAAAAAGGTCACAATTTGACAAGAAAAACTCAGAATTTTAGCAGTGTTATGATAAAAGTCAACATTTTGTAAGAAAAACGGAACATGTGAGCAATATTATGATAAAAGTTGGAATTTTACTCAATAACAGTCGTAATTTGACAAGAAAAGCTTAAAAATTGGGAAATTTTATGGAAAGAGTCGTAATTTTACTCGACAAAAGTCACAATTTTAGAAGAAAACTTTAAAATTTTGGCAAAATCATAAGAATAATCTGAATTTTACTTAACAAAACGATTAAATACTTGTTAAATAAGTTATCTTCTTCCCACTTCCTTTCAGGCAAAACTGGACAATCATGCATTACATACTATACAATACCTTTTGCACTATATTAATTTATATTATAAGGTGTTGTCAACTTTGTGCTTTTTTTTATTATTTTTTTTTTTATGTCATTGCCTGAAATAAAAAAAATAAATTAAATGAAAAAATGAATGACAAAAGTCATAATTTTACTCAAAAAAAGTCACAATTTTACAAGAACAACAAAAAAATGGCAATGTTGTGATGAAAGGCATAATTTTATATGACGAATGTTGCCATTTTGCATTAAAAAGGAATAGTTTTACGTTAAATTTTTTTTTTTTTTGAGAAAACATTGCAATATTACAGAAGCAGAAAGAATATGAGAAATTGTTCCCAATTTTATAAGAAAAAGTCGACACATTGTGAGAAAAAAACTGCTTTTAGTGAATTTCATTATTTTCTTTATTTTTTTGTTTGTAATTGTTTTTTGATCTTCATTATTTACTTCAAGTTATTACAGTATGTCTCTATATACATATTTAAAAAAAATGTTTTGGATTAATTTTGGCCAAATGGGTGCATTTCAATTTCTTACTCACACTTGTTATTACATATGTAGGCCAGAGTGGGAAGCACTTCACATTTTTTTACACACACTTGTTATTTCATATGTTGACCAGAGGGGGAGCACTTTTAAAACCGACACACAGTCAATTTGAAAAATCCCTCCTTTTTGGGACCACCCTAATTTTGATAGATTTCACCACCAGGGGTGCAAATGAGATCTCTATTTTTTGTTTTTTGTAATGTGCTTAAGGCCGGTGACAAACGAGTCACGGACCACAGATGGCCCCTGTGCCGCACTGTGGGCAACCCAGCTGTAGAAGCTAACTGTTAATGGCCACTATAGTCTTAGTGTATTTGTTCATCCTATGGTCACATATGGGACGCGGGTTGTCTTACGTCAGCACCGGAAGTCAAAAAATCGACTGTTTGTTTTTTTCGGGGATGACTAGGGAAGTCCTTTTTTAGCTGCCGTCTTGTTTTATCATTGTGGAGGGGGGCGTGGCTTGCGGGCCTGCCGCGGAACAGGGTGTGCCAGGACCGGCCTCGAAGACAGCGACAGGTGCGTAGATGGCCATGGTGGGCCTTGTTATCTAATCACCTGTCGCCTTTATTAGCAGCAGCCGGGATGAGACACGTTGTTGGAACTGGAGTGGGAGCGAGATCGAGAGAAGGACGCAGAGAAAACATTTTGCTGGAAAGAAAAACCCTTGCACTGTTTTATTTTCATAAAATCGTGTTTTATTTTCATAAAATCGTGTTTTATTTTCATAAAATCGTGTTTTATTTTTATAAAATCGTGTTTTATTTTCATAAAATCGTGTTTTATTTTCATAAAATTGTGTTTTATTTTCATAAAACTGTGTTTTATTTTCATAAAAATGTGTTTTATTTTCATAAAATCGTGTTTTATTTTCATAAAATCGTGTTTTATTTTCATAAAATCGTGTTTTATTTTCATAAAACCGTGTTTTATTTTCATAATACCGTATTTTATTTTCATAAAATCGTGTTTTATTTTCATAAAATCGTGTTTTATTTTCATAAAATCGTGCAAGGGTTTTGCTTTCCAGCAAAATGTTTTCTCTCTAAAGGTGATTAGATAACAAGGCCCACCTGGGCCATCTACGCACCTGTCGCTGTCTTCGAGGCCGGTCCTGGCACACCCCGTTCCGCGGCAGGCCCGCAGGCCACGCCCCCCTCCACAATCATATATTGCTGCCTTTGCACCTGTCAATGTTTACTTTTGTATGCAAATTAAATCAACAGAAAATCCTGACTTTGGAGCAATGTTCACAGTATTTGGCTCTCTATTAGATGTGATAGTTTCCCGTATTGGGACCATGATTTTGGTCCTAACTTGTTCACCGCTCCTCATATGGAAGGCACTTTTCCTTGTTGATGTCTCAAGAAGGGTATAAATACAAGAACACACTCACACACGTTAAAAAAACATTTGTTTCCACATTTACAAACACACCCCGAGCTGCACGTCCAGCCTAATGACTGCAGTCATTACCAATGGCCGACTAAGACGCACAATAGCAACAGTTTGCTAATGACATGATAACCGTAATTACAACATCCGAGTGGACTCGCTAATTGTCTTCTCTGTTCAACAAACGAAAGCGAGGGCGGGATGCAATGAGAGAAAATGTACTGAAGGTTAAGAAGCTCAATGCTTGTTTGCGCACGCTCCTTCTCAGTTATTTTCTGTTACGGCCCCTGGGATGAAGAAAACAACATCCTGCAACTATAAATAGTAGGGGTGTTAAAAACAAAAAAAATCGATTTTCAGATTAATTGGGATCCTCATTTCTTGGGTCAATGTTTTTATTTTATATTTATTTCATTATTTTTTATTTATTTATTATTATTATTTTTTTTTTTTAAATCGGTCCTGTCCAGCCACTCAGGGGACATCATATTGTTCATTTTATGAAACAAAACCAGTTTTCTTCTACGTAATATCCAAATTGATTCGACTTGTTTATCTATTTTATGGAGGAATGTTATTAAAAACAACTATAGATTTTTAATCGAGAATTGTTTTGAATCGAGAATCAATTCGGAATCGAATAGTGTGGTGCCCAAACATTCACAGCACTGAGAAACTATTCTTATTTGTAACTATTCTTGACTTTAAAAAAATAAATAAATAAAATAAAAAAAGTCAAAAATAGTTACAAATACGAATCGTAGATAATCTGAATTTTTAAATTTATTTATTTATTTATTTTTAATCGGTCTTGTCCAGCCATTCGGGAAAATCATATTATTGATGTGGGATACTTCTCGTCGCCTTATTTGTATTTGACTTTATTAAATGTTTGGAAATTCATTTCATGAAAAATAAACAGTTTTATTTTACGTAATATCCAAATTGATCCGAGTTTATCTATTTTATGGAGGAATGTTATTAAAAACAACTAAAGATTTTTAATCGAGAATTGTTTTGAATCGAGAATCAATTCGGAATCGAATCGTTATCCCTAAGAATCGAATCGTGCCCAAACATTCACAGCCCTGAGAAATTGCATAATTTGTGTATGAAATTGTGATAAGTACACCTCTGCATGACATAGTATCCTTATTAACATTAAAGACAACAAAAAAGAAAGACTAATAGACCCAACTTACAACAAAGAATAACTTTATAAACATTGTTTTAACTGTAAGAGAAAACTAATTAAAATGTCACCCTTATCTAAACTATAAAAGTTTTTGACCAACCATTTAAAAAATATAATTATATAAAGTGGATAAATAATAAATTCTAACGGATCAGCAACATTAACTCAGGAGTATAATACACAAAACAATAATGAATTCAAGAAAATGTTTTTCATCTCCCCAGCAACTATAAATAGTAGGGGTGTAAAAAAAAAAAAAAAAAAATTAATCAGATTATCCATGATTCTTATTTGTAACTATTCTTGACTTTAAAAAAATAAATAAATAAAATTAAATAACATTTTAAAAAAGTCAAGAATAGTTACAAATACGAATCGTGGATAATCTGATTTTTTTATTTTTTTATTTTAATTTTTTTAAATCGGTCCTGTCCAGCCATTCGGGAAAATCATATTATTGATGTGGGATACTTCTCGTCGCCTTATTTGTATTTGACTTTAGTAAATATTTGGGAAGCATTTTATTAAATAAAACCAGTTTTATTTTACGTAATATCCAAATTGAGCCGAGTTTATCTATTTTATGGAGGAATGTTATCAAAAACAACTAAAGATTTTGAATGGAGAATTGTTTTGAATCGAGAATCAATTCAGAATTGAATCGTTATCCCTAAGAATCGAATCGTGCCCAAACATTCACAGCCCTGAGAAATTGCATAATTTGTGTATGAAATTGTGATAAGTACACCTCTGCATGACATAGTATCCTTATTAACATTAAAGACAACAAAAAAGAAAGACTAATAGACCCAACTTACAACAAAGAATAACGTTATAAACATTGTTTTAACTGTAACAGAAAACAAATTAAAATGTTACCCTTATCTAAACTATAAAAGTTTTTGACCAACTTAAACCATTTAAAAAAAATTATTATATAAAGTGGATAAATAATAAATTCTAACGGATCAGCAACATTAACTCAGGAGTATAATACACAAAACAATAATGAATTAAAGAAATTGTTTTTCATCTCCCCTGCAACTATAAATAGTAGGGGTGTAAAAAAAAAAAAATTTCAGATTATCCACAATTCTTATTTGTAACTATTCTTGACTTAAAAAAATAATAATAATAAAAAAAAAAAAAGTCAAGAATTGTTACAAGTACGAATCGTGGATAATCTGATTCTTTTAATTTTAATTTTAATTTTTTTAAATCGGTCCTGTCCAGCCATTCGGGAAAATCATATTATTGATGTGGGATACTTCTCGTCGCCTTATTTGTATTTGACTTTATTAAATGTTTGGGAAGCATTTCATGAAAAAAAAAAACAGTTTTATTTTACGTAATATCCAAATTGATCCGAGTTTATCTATTTTATGGAGGAATGTTATCAAAAACAACTAAAGATTTTTAATCGAGAATTGTTTTGAATCGAGAATTGTTTTGAATCGAGAATCATTTCGGAATCGAATCGTTATCCCTAAGAATCGAATCGTGCCCAAACATTCACAGCCCTGAGAAATTGCATAATTTGTGTATGAAATTGTGATAAGTACACCTCTGCATGACATAGTATCCTTATTAACATTAAAGACAACAAAAAAGAAAGACTAATAGACCCAGCTTACAACAAAGAATAACTTTATAAACATTGTTTTAACTGTAACAGAAAACAAATTATAATGTTACCCTTATCTAAACTATAAAAGTTGTTGACCAACTTAAACCATTTAAAAAAAAAATTATTATATAAAGTGGATAAATAATAAATTCTAACGGATCAGCAACATTAACTCAGGAGTATAATACACAAAACAATAATGAATTAAATAAAATGTTTTTCATCTCCCCTGCAACTATAAATAGTAGGGGTGTAAAAAAAAATTAAAAAATAAATCAGATTATCCACGATTCTTATTTGTAGCTATTCTTGACTTAAAAAAAAAATAAAAATAAAATTAAATAAAATTAAAAAAAGTCAAGAATAGTTACAAATACGAATCGTGGATAATCTGATTTTTTTTTATTTTAATTTTAATTTTTTTAAATCGGTCCTGTCCAGCCATTCGGGAAAATCATATTATTGATGTGGGATACTTCTCGTCGTCTTATTTGTATTTGACTTTAGTAAATATTTGGGAAGCATTTCATGAAAAAAAAAACAGTTTTATTTTACGTAATATCCAAATTGATCCGAGTTTATCTATTTTATGGAGGAATGTTATCAAAAACAACTAAAGATTTTTAATCGAGAATTGTTTTGAATCGAGAATCAATTCGGAATCGAATCGTTATCCCTAAGAATCGAATCGTGCCCAAACATTCAGAGCCCTGAGAAATTGCATAATTTGTGTATGAAATTGTGATAAGTACACCTCTGCATGACATAGTATCCTTATTAACATTAAAGACAACAAAAAAGAGAGACTAATAGACCCAACTTACAACAAAGAATAACTTTATAAACATTGTTTTAACTGTAATAGAAAACAAATTAAAATGTTACCCTTATCTAAACTATAAAAGTTTTTGACCAACTTAAACCATGTAAAAAAAAATATTATATAAAGTGGATAAATAATAAATTCTAACGGATCAGCAACATTAACTCAGGAGTATAATACACAAAACAATAATGAATTAAAGAAATTGTTTTTCATCTCCCCTGCAACTATAAATAGTAGGGGTGTAAAAAAAAAAAAGAAAATTCAGATTATCCACGATTCTTATTTGTAACTATTCTTGACTTTAAAAAAATAAATAAATAAAATAAAATAAAATAAAAAAAAGGCAAGAATCGTTACAAATACGAATCGTGGATAATCTGATTTTTTTTTTTTTTTTTTTTTTTTTTTTTTTAAATCGGTCCTGTCCAGCCATTGGGGAAAATCATATTAATTATGTGAGATACTTCTCGTCGCCTTATTTGTATTTAACTTTATTAAATATTTGGGAAGCATTTCATGAAAAAAAAAAAACAGTTTTATTTTACGTAATATCCAAATTGATCCGAGTTTATCTATTTCATGGAGGAATGTTATTAAAAACAACTAAAGATTTTTAATTGAGAATTGTTTAGAATCGAGAATCAATTCGGAATCGAATAGTTATCCCTAAGAATCTAATCAAATAGTGTGGTGCCCAAACATTCACAGCACTAAGAAATTGCATAATTTGTCTATGAAATTGTTCTAAGTACACCTCTGCATGACATAGTAAACTTATTTACATTGAAGACAACAACAAAAAAGAAAGACTAATAGACCAACTTACAACAAAGAATGACTGTATAAACATTGTTTTAACTGTAACAGAAAACAAATTAAAATGTTACCCTTATCTAAACTATAAAAGTTTTTGACCAACTTTAACCATTTGATACTGAAAAAATAAAATTATATAAACTGGATAACTAATACATTCTAATGGATCAGCAACATTAACTCAGGAGTACAATATACAAAACAATAATGAAAAAAAGAGGAAGTCGAGATTCATGGCTACAATGAGCACGTTTTGTGGTGCACAGTTTTTCGAAACGAGGTTTTGAAGCATGATACTGATAAAACATATTCCCCGGGTCATTCCCCTGCTTCCCAATGGTCTCACTGGGGTCTTTACAGCCTAGGAGGCCGAATTGTAAATAAGAATTGTTTTGGTGAGGGCGAGTAGACATATTCCAACGTCTGCTCTAATTGTCCGTTCTGCCTCTCAATTTGATCGTATTTTCGCCATGCAGAGTGGAAAGCTTCTCCGAGATGGTATCCAATTTGCGATTCGATCCAGAGATCGCCGAAGTCTGAAGCATTAATGAGTGGGGGTTGGCTAATTTATTCAGGGCTAGCGGCAGTGTGCTCAAACAACCACCAGGTAGCGTCTATGAGCAGATAATACTCTACCATCTCTTTCTATTTTCTTCACATGGAATAAACGCCATAGTAGTCCATTCTTCCTGATTCTTTACTCCAAAAAAACTCATCCAGACCTACTGTAGTTATATAATGATTCATATGTGACCAACGTAAACAAATCATTTTTCATTGTAATATTTATGTCCATATGTGTTGGTAGAATCCCAGTATGTGCGCGAAAAGTGAGTTGTTTACTATTTTATTAGCCCCCCCCCCCCCGATTCTCTCCTCTGTCGTTCTCTCGCATCTTTTTTTTCAGAAGAGGAACGATCACTTGCTCTCTCCATGACTTCCTTTGACTTTCCGTCTGCACTCATTTTCCCCGACTTGCCCTCTTTTCACTCCGTCACAGATGTAGCACGTCTGACAGGCTTTGCCGACTTTAAAAGAAAAAGACTCTTGGTTGTACTATTTTGCCCGCATGGTTACTAAATCATTCATCGCTTCTAACGGTGTATAATTGATGGATATACAAACAAACAATGAATAGGAACAGGTGAAAGCGGGGGAATGGATGCAGATTGCCCTGTTACGTTCTGACTACGGGTGGGTCCGGACTCCAGGATGCGGGAGACAGCAGATGTAGTGCAGGTAAAACAGACACAACGAGTCGCAAGTATAAAAACTATTTTCTTCAATTAAAAAAATGATTCACAAGTATATAAACAAAACTTTTCCACATGAAACTTACAGGTTAACTTACAGGTTGAGTTTGTTTCCTCTCGTCTGTCCACTATTTTATTCCCTACCCTGCTGCTTCTTTAAATGTGTTAT
>NC_084578.2:9827500-9862500 GCF_033978685.3 Nerophis lumbriciformis
TGAGGGGCCCCAAAGGACCAAAGGACCAAAATCTTAAACTCAATGCGGAATTTAACTGGAAGCCAATGAAGACTGGATAAAGGAGTGCGGTTTATTAACGTACACTGGCTTGGCCCTCCCAGTTACACTTACAGTACAAACACTTTGTAGGACGCAGCAAGAGATACACTCAACACCACTGCCATCTAACGTCTCGGAAGTGCAACTGCATGCAAAGTCTAATACTTGCAAATGAGACAAGTGGACAGCACAGTTGGCATAATTACATCAATGTTGCATTTTAAATTACGAATATGACGTCATTATTAAACAGTAGACATTGATTAACACATTAACGCTGTGTTTTTCAACCTTTTTTTGAGCCAAGGCACATTTTTTTCATTGAAAAAAATCGGAGGCACACCACCAGCAGGACTCGTTAAAAAATTAAACTCAAAAAAAAAAAAAAAAAAAAAATTAAACTTTTATTGACAATAAAAAGTTGTTGTCGCAATTGTTGGATATGACTTTAAACCAAAACATGCATCGGTATAGCTCTTGTCTCAAAGTAGGTGTACTGTCACCACCTGTCACATCACGCCGTTGTGTGTAGTGTTTTAGTTCTTGTCTGGTGCTCCTATTTTGGTGGCTTTTTCCTCTTTATTTGGTATTTTCCTGTGGCAGTTTCATGTCTTCCTTTGACCGCTATTCCCCACACCTGCTTTGTTTTAGCAATCAAGAATATTTCAGTTGTTTTTATCCTTCATTGTGGGGACATTGTCGATCATCATGTCATGTTCGGATGTACTTTGTGGACGTCGCCTCTGCTCCACAGTAAGTCTTTGCTGTCGTCCAGCATTCTGTTTTTGTTTACTTTGTAGCCAGTTCAGTATTAGTTTCATTCTGCATAGCCTTCCCTAAGCTTCAATGCCTTTTCTTAGGGGGCACTCACCTTTTGTTTATTTTTGGTTTAAGCATTAGACACTTTTTTTACCTGCACCCTGCCTCCCGCTGTTTCCGACATCTACAAAACAATTGGCTACCGGCTGCCACCTACTGATATGGAAGAGTATAACGTGGTAAGTCGGCCGATCTCCACAACAACACATCATTTGCAGACCAAAATTACTGGTTTGCAAAAAATATTTTTAACCCAAATAGGTGAAATTAGATCATCTCCCACGGTATCTCACGTGTGCCGCGGCACAGTGGTTGAAAAACACTGCATTAACACACACAAATTGAGTACCCAGGTAGCGGGAATTAGTAACAGTCCCTAAAACTAACACACTTTTCTTCATGTTTACCGAAACATATATATTTTGTGTAACTGACCGAAACAAAACAAAACAAACCTGCCACTCGTCCCCGTGAGTGACAGGCACCATAGCGGCTCCTAAATCAATCAAGCGATTGATCCTTCAATCAATTGATGCATTTTGTGCATTAAAGATGCCCAACCCAACTCTCATGAAATCAATATATGCTAATCTGTGTGAACAAAACAGCCGGGCGTTTCCGCTGACTAAGCAAATTAGCGCAATATATAATATTAATAATAATAATACATATTTTTGCATTATGCCCAGGGCCAATGACACGATAATGGCCCCTTTGTCACACTCTGGAGAACCCTGACCTAAAAAGGAAATTGCTGTATCTGGCGTTGTGGCTTGTGCAACCCTTTGAGACACTCGTGATTTAGGGCTATATAAGTAAACACTGATTGATTGATTGATTGAATTAATTGGCTCTAAATAGGCTCCTCGATATAATACTTAATACAAAATGATGTATTATATATAAATATAGAATTCAGTCTCGAATGCGCGCCAAGAAGAAGCAACAAAAGAGCAAATAAAGCAACACATGAACGTGCGTATGAGTGAAGTGAATTATATTTATATAGCGCTTTTCTCTAGTGACTCAAAGCGCTTTACTTAGTGAAACCCAATATCTAAGTTACATTTAAACCAGTGTGGGTGGCACTGGGAGCAGGTGGGCAAAGTGTCTTGCACAAGGACACAACGGCAGAAGCGGGGATCGAACCTGGAACCCTCAAGTTGCTGGCACGGCCACTATACCAACCGAGCTATACCACCCTGCAAGTGCATCTACTTATATCGATCTTATTTGATAAGTATCAATACCCCAAAAGGGTATAAAACTAACTATGGTCACTTCACGTTCATTCAAGCGTGCGTAAAAGTAAGCACTTGCGGGGGGGAAAAGCGCGCACTATTTCCACGTGTTTCTATTGACACGCCAAACCATAATAACGTCATTCTTTTTAAAACAGCGACAAGCCCACCGGGGGGAGAGAAATCTCCGGTTGGTGATCTACCGGTGATCGGTAACGGGACTCGGAGCGCACAGCTCTCCCATTCATACGCACGGGATAAAAATGAGTGTTTTTTTCCATCAATACAAACCCTAAAAGCGATTTTATTTTGAAGGAAAATACGTTTATCTCTAATTAAGAGTCCCAATCAATAGTGTTACTAATCAAGCCACGACGAACTCCATTGTCCGACGTGATGAAATCATTTCAGGAAAAACAAAACAAACAAAAAAACACCCAAACGCATCATGTCATTCACTCGCCCAGCCAGGAAAAAAACAAAAAAAAACAAAAGTGCGTCGAATTTCCCACGACACCTGAACGTGACATTTACCTCCTTCCTCCGCCGGGACTTCCACGCTCGCCAGAAGTGTCAGTAAACACGCGCCAAGCCATGTTGTTGATAAATCCATCTTTTCAAAATAAAAGTAAAAAAAAAAAAAAAAAAACACACAAAAAAAATACGTTTTCTTCCTCAATTTTTTTTTTTTTTAGAAACAAAAAAGTCCGAAGGTCCTCCTTAATTGCGCGGGGGGGGGGGGGGGGACAAATAATAAATAGTTCACTGCGTCTTCCGTGTCTTTTTTTTAAATGTTCCAAAATCCATGTCGGCGCGTCATTATTAGAAAGTAGTCCGGTGGAAGTTTGTCGAGACGTGAGGTGGGGAAAAAAGTCCGCTTCTTTATGTGAAAAAATAAATAAAAATAAAAATAATAAAGAAATAAATAAATAAAAGCACACGCACGTGCTTACAACATTATGTGCATTTATGTTCCGGATTTACAAAAAAAAAAAGGCGCAATGTGTTGTCGGACCCCCCCAAAAAAAAACTCTCCGGAGAAAAGAATAACGGAGAGTTTCTCCCGCGTCCTCCTGCTCACTGGAAGCTTCTTGACTCAAACGCGCTCTTCTCTCTCTCCCTCTCTCTCTCTCTCTCTCCCTCCCTCTCTCTCTCTCTCTTCTTTCCCCTCCGAGCTCCGGCGCGCAATGACGACCAGCAGCAGCAGCGCTCACTCAGCTTGTCTGCGTCTGCGCACGCGTGTATCGGATTACAGTGGGCACCTCGTCCAGCCCCCCCCCCCCCCCCCCCCAACCCCTCCTGATTAAAGAGCAGTTTAACCCCCCCCCCCCATCCAGCATTCCCACATTAAGACCACCTCCTTTGCTTTTATTTCATTTACCCCCCACACACACTCCCCTCCATCTATACCCGGTTTTTATTACTCATTTCACATCTTTCTTGCTTGCTTTTTCCATCCCTCCGTCTACGCTGTTTATTCCAGGAGATGAAAAAGGGCAAAGAGCTTTTATGAGGCGTGCCGGCTGGTTTACAGGCAAACACCCACAATGGGAACACGTGTTAAGACTGCAGCCCGTTCATGTCGACGTCGACGTGAACTGTTGAATTTAATTCCAGCATGACTCAAGTGAAAGTGAAAAAAGAAAAAGTACCAGATTTTTCAGACTATAAAGCGGACTTAAACCCTTTCATTTTCTCAAAAATCGACAGTGCGCCTTATGACTCGGCGTGCCTTATGTACAAACCCCTAAACCAGGGTCTTTCTGGTTTGTTTGAAATAGGGACGGATACAGAAACATGGATTTTTTTTATTTATTTGTTTTTCCTTTTTTTCCAAATTCAATATTACCATTTCTTTTTTTATTTAATTATTTTATTTTTCTATTAAATTATTTTGACATTGTTTTCTAATTAAAGGTGACCACTACATTTTATTTATTTATTTACTTACTATTAAATTATTTTGACATTTCATTTTTTATTTTATTGATTTATTGTTTTATTAAATAATGTTCATTTTATTATTTTTGAAATAAAATGTGAAAATGTATTTTCTAATTAAATGAATTAATTTTTTTATTAAATTATTTTGAAATGTTTTCAAATTAAATGTGACCATTTATGTTTTCTTTAATTAATTTATATTTCCATCAAATTATTTTGACATATTATTTTATTTCATAGATTTTTTTTTTATTGAAGTGTGAACATTTATTGTTCCTATTTTCTTAATTTATGTCTCTATTAAATAATTTTGACATTATTTAAAATTAAATGGGAATATTTCCCCTAACACAGATGACACCGGATGCCCTTTCATTTTCTCAAAAATCGACAGTGCGCCTTATGACTCGGTGCGCCTTATGTACAAACCCCAAAGCCAGCGAAGTTGGAACGTTCTTTCTTTCTTTCTTTCTGGTTTGTTTGAAATAGGGACAGATACAGAAGCATAGATACCTGAAACAGTCATCCAATGTATGCATCATAGTGTTTGTAGCCAAAGCTAATTTATAACACTTAATTTATTTTTCTATTAAATAATTTTGACATTTTTGAAAAATTAATTGTGACCATTTCCATTTCGTTTTCTTATTTTTTTATCTATTAAATTATTTAGACATTTTATTTTTGTATTTTATTTATTTTTCATTAAATACGTTTTCATTATTTTTTTCAATGAAAAGTGAACATTTATTTTTCTAATTTTTTTTATTTGCTTTATTATTAATCGGAAAAGGTTGGAGTGCCATCTCCGGGTTGGGGAGGAGATCTTGCCCCAAGTGGAGGAGTTCAAGTACCTCGGAGTCTTGTTCACGAGTGAGGGAAGAGTGGATCGTGAGATCGACAGGCAGATCGGTGCGGCGCCTTCAGTAATGCGGACGCTGTATCGATCCGTTGTGGTGAAGAAGGAGCTGAGCCGGAAGGCAAAGCTCTCAATTTACCGGTCGATCTACGTTCCCATCCTCACCTATGGTCATGAGCTTCGGGTTATGACCGAAAGGACAAGATCACGGGTACAAGCGGCCGAAATGAGTTTCCTCCGCCGGGTGGCGTGGCTCTCCCTTAGAGATAGGGTGAGAAGCTCTGTCATCCGGGGGGAACTCAAAGTAAAGCCGCTGCTCCTCCACATCGAGAGGAGCCAGATGAGGTGGTTCGGGCATCTGGTCAGGATGCCACCCGAGCGCCTCCCTAAGGAGGTGTTTAGGGCATGTCCGACCGGTAGGAGGCCACGAGGAAGACCCAGGACACGTTGGGAAGACTATGTCTCCCGGCTGGCCTGGGAACGCCTCGGGATCCCCCGGGAGGAGCTGGACGAAGTGGCTGGGGAGAGGGAAGTCTGGGCTTCCCTGCTTAGGCTGCTGCCCCCGCGACCCGACCTCGGATAAGCGGAAGAAGATGGATGGATGGATGGATTATTAATCTATTTTGACATTTTTTCCAATTAAATTTAAACTTTTTTAAATTTATTTATTTATTTTTCTATTACATTGTTTTGACTTTTTTTCAAATTAAATGTTACAATTTATTTTTTTATTTAATTATTTTATTTTTCTATTAAATTATTTTGACAATTTTTTTCAAATTAAACGTGACCACTAAATGTTTTTATTTATTTACTTACCATTAAATTATTTTGACATTTCATTTTTTATTTTATTGATTTCTTTTTTTATTAAATAATGTTTAATTTATTTTTTTTAAATAAAATGTGAAAATGTATTTTCTAATTAAATGAATTTATTTTTCTATTAAATTATTTTGAAATGTTTTCAAATTAAATGTGACCATTTATGTTTTCTTTAATTAATTTATAGTTCTTTCAAATTATTTTGACATATTATTTTATTTCATTGATTATTTTTTTTAATGAAATGTGAACATTTATTGTTCCCATTTTCTTAATTTATTTCTCTATTAAATTATTTTGACATTATTTCAAATTAAACAGGAATATTTCCCCTAACACAGATGACACCGCATGCCCTTTCATTTTACGGTAAACAAGGCACAGACTACAATTAGTTCATTCAAATATGTTGCCTCTTGCCCCCCCCCCCCCCCCCCCCTCTTGTCCAAGAAGTTAAACAATGTAAAAATATGACATATTTGAACAAAAAAACAACACACATATTAGTGAAGATAAATGCAGAAGGGGTATGAGAAATATCGCTGTCATCACGCCAGTATTGACCCGCACTGATATCAATAACATACAGTATTTGGATCGATCCAGCCACCTTTAGTAAACACACACACCATCAACCTGTCAATCAATGTTGATGTTTGAGGTCTGAAGGTATTAATGACTTTTTCCATGACATGACTTGTGGTGTGTGTGTGTGTGTGTGTGTGTGTGTGTGTGTGTGTGTGTGTGTGTGTGTGTGTGTGTGTGTGTGTGTGTTTTAGGAGATAAATCATGGTCCCAATACGGAAAAACATTGCATCTAATAGAGAATGTCTCATTTGCACCCCTGGTGGTGAAATCTATCAAAATCAGGGTGGTTCCAAAAAGGAGGGATTTTTTAAATTGACTGTGTGTCGGGTTTAAAAGTGCTCCCCCTCCGGTCAACATATGAAATAACAAGTGTGTGTAAGAAATTGTAATGCGCTCCCTTTGGCCAAAATTAATTAAAAAAAAAATATATATATTTTTGTAGAGACATACTGTTATAACGTGATGATTAAAATTCAACCATACAATAAATTCAAAAACAAATAAATGAACTAAAAGCGGTCTTTTTCTCACAATGTGACAACTTTTTTCTTATAAAATTGGGAACAATTTCTCATATTCTTTCTGTTTCTGTAATATTGCAATATTTTCTCGTAAAATTATAACTTTTTTTAATGTAAATGTATTACATTTTAATGCAAATGGCGACATTTGTCATATAAAATTCTGACTTGTGTCACAATATTGCCAACTTTTTTTGTTGTTCTTGTAAAATAGTGACATTTTTTTAGTAAAATTATGACTTTTGTCATAATTTTGCCAAACAAGATTCCAATTATTATTATACTTTTGCCAAAATGTTTATGTTTTCTTATAAAATTGTGACTTTTGTCGATTAAAATTACGACTCTTTTCGTAAAATTGCCAACATATTAAGCTTTTCTTGTAAAATTGCGACTGTTTTTTAGTAAAATACCAACTTTTATCATAATATTGCACAAATGTTCAGGGTTTTTCTGTAAAATTTTGACTTGCATTGAGTAAAATTGCAAGTTTTATTACAACACTGCCAAAATTCTAAGTTTTTCTTGTGAAATTGTGACCTTTTTCTTGTGAAATTCCAACTCATTTTTTACAAAAAGCTTTTTTATATTTGCATAGTATGTATTTAATATTAATGTTGTAAATACGAATCTGTATATATCTAGAAAGGGTGGACCTACAGAGGTAGGCACTTTTCAGAGGTATCAAGAAGGTAACAAATACAAGAATGTATGTGTGTGTGTGTGTGTGTGTGTGTGTGTGTGTGTGTGTGTGTGTGTGTGTGTGTGTTCTTGTATTTCTACCCTTCTTGAGACATCAATAAGGAAAAGTATCTTCCATTTGAGGACCGGTGAACAAGTTAGGACATAAATCATGGTCCCAATACGGAAAAGCATTGCATCTAATAGAGAATGTCTCATTTGCACCCCTGCTGGTGAAATATATCAAAATTAGGATGGTCCCAAAAAGGACAGATTTTTTTAATTGACTGTGTGTCGGGTTTAAAAGTGCTCCCCCTCTGGTCAACATATGAAATAACAAGTGTGTGTAAGAAATTGTAATGCGCTCCCTTTGGCCAAAATTAATTAAATCATAAAATAAATATGTGTATAGAGACATACTGTAATAACTTGAATTAAATAATGAAGATTAAAAAACAATTACATACAATAAACTCCAAAACAAATAAATTAACTAAAAGCAGTCTTTTTCTCACAATGTGTCAACTTTTTTTCTTATAAAATTGGTAACAATTTCGCATTTTCTTTCTGTTTCTGTAATATTGCAATATTTTCTTGTAAAAGTATTACTTTTTTATGTAAAATTATTACTTTTTAATGCAAAATGGCGACATTTGTCATATAAAATTCTGACTTGTATCACGATATTGCCATTTATTTTGTTGTTCTTGTAAAATAGTGACATTTTTTGAGAAAAATGATGACTTGTCTCATAAATTTGCCATAATTTTGTGTGTTGTAAATACAAATATGTATATATGTAGAAAGGGTGGACCTACAGAGGGAGGCACTTTTCAAAGGTCTCAAGAAGGTAACAAATACAATAATTGTCTGTGTGTGTGTGTGTGTGTGTGTGTGTGTGTGTGTGTGTGTGTGTGTGTGTGTGTGTGTGTGTGTTCTTGTATTTCTGGGGAAATTTGGGGATTTTTCAAATTGACTGTGTGTCGGTTTTAAAAGTGCTCCCCTCCTCTCTGGTCAACATATGAAATAACAAGTGTGTGTAAGAAATTGTAATGCGCTCCCTTTGGCCAAAATTAGTTAAAAAAAATATATATTTATATAGAGACATACTGTTGTAACGTGAAGATTCAAATTCAACCATACAATAAATTCAAAAACAAATAAATGAACTAAAAGCAGTCTTTTTCTCACAATGTGACAACTTTTTTCTTATAAAATTGGGAACAATTTCTCATATTCTTTCTGTTTCTGTAATATTGCAATATTTTCTCGTAAAATTATAACTTTTTTTATGTAAATGTATTACATTTTAATGCCAAATGGCGACATTTGTCATATAAAATTCTGACTTGTGTCACAATATTGCCAACTTTTTTTGTTGTTCTTGTAAAATAGTGACATTTTTTTAGTAAAATTATGACTTTTGTCATCATTTTGCCGAACAAGATTCTAATTATTATTATACTTTTGCCAAAATGTTTGTTTTCTTATAAAATTGTGACTTTTGTCGAGTGAAATTACGACTGTTTTCGTAAAATTGCCAACATTTTAAGCTTTTCTTGTAAAATTGCAACTGTTATTGAGTAAAATTCCAACTTTTATCATAATATTGCACAAATGTTCAGGTTTTGTCATATAAAATTCTGACTTGTATCACGATATTGCCATTTATTTTGTTGTTCTTGTAAAATAGTGACATTTTTTGAGAAAAATTATGACTTGTCTCATAAATTAGCCATAATTTTGTGTGTTGTAAATACAAATATGTATATATGTAGAAAGGGTGGACCTACAGAGGGAGGCACTTTTCAAAGGTCTCAAGAAGGTAACAAATACAATAATTGTCTGTGTGTGTGTGTGTGTGTGTGTGTGTGTGTGTGTGTGTGTGTGTGTGTGTGTGTGTGTGTGTGTGTGTGTGTGTGTGTGTGTGTGTGTGTGTGTGTGTGTGTGTGTGTGTTCTTGTATTTCTGGGGAAATTTGGGGATTTTTCAAATTGACTGTGTGTCGGTTTTAAAAGTGCTCCCCCTCTGGTCAACATATGAAATAACAAGTGTGTGTAAGAAATTGTAATGCGCTCCCTTTGGCCAAAATTAGTTAAAAAAAAAAATGTATATAGAGACATACTGTTATAACGTGGAGATTAAAATTCAACCATACAATAAATTCAAAAACAAATAAATGAACTAAAAGCAGTCTTTTTCTCACAATGTGTCGACTTTTTTCTTATAAAATTGGGAATGGTCATATTCTTTATGTTTCTGTAACATTGCGATACTTTCTCGTAGAATTATTACTTTTTTATGTAAAATTATTACTTTTTAATGCAAAATGGCGACATTTGTCATATAAACTTCTGACTTTTATCACAATATTGCCAACTTTTTTTTGTTGTTCTTGTAAAACAGTGACAATTTTTGAGTAAAATGATGACTTTTGTCATCATTTTGCCGAACAAGATTCTAATTATTATTATACTTTTGCCAAAATGTTTATGTTTTCTTATAAAATTGTGACTTTTGTCGAGTAAAATTACGACTCTTTTCGTAAAATTGCCAACATTTTAAGCTTTTCTTGTAAAATTGCGACTGTTATTGAGTAAAATTCCAACTTTTATCATAATATTGCACAAATGTTCAGGTTTTTTTGTAAAATTTTGACTTGCATTGAGTAAAATTGCGAGTTTTATTATAGCACTGTCAAAATTCTAAGTTTTTCTTGTGAAATTGTGACCTTTTTCTTGTGAAATTCCAACTCATTTTTTCACAACAAGCTTTTTTATATTTGCATAGTATGTATATATTATTAATGTTGTAAATACGAATCTGTATATATCTAGAAAGGGTGGACCTACAGAGGTAGGCACTTTTCAGAAGTCTCAAGAAGGTAACAAATACAAGAATTGAGTGTGTGTATGCATGTGTGTGTTCTTGTATTTCTACCCTTCTTGAGACATCAACAAGGAAAAGTACCTTCCATATGAGGACCGGTGAACAAGTTAGGACATAAATCATGGTCCCAATACGGAAAAGCATTGTATCTAATAGAGAATGTCTCATTTGCACCCCTGGTGGTGAAATATATCAAAATTAGGATGGTCCCAAAAAGGACAGATTTTTTTAATTGACTGTGTGTCGGGTTTAAAAGTGCTCCCCTTCTGGTCAACATATGAAATAACAAGTGTGTGTAAGAAATTGTAATGCGCTCCCTTTGGCTAAAATTAATAAAAAAATAACATAAATATGTATATAGAGACATACTGTGATAACTTGAAGTAAATAATGAAGATTAAAAACGTATTACATACAATATATTAAAATTGACTAAAAGCAGTCTTTTTCTCACAATGTGTCGACTTTTTTCTTATAAAATTGGGAACAATTTGTCATATTCTTTCTGTTTCTGTAACATTGCAATATTTTCTCATAAAATTAATACTTTTTTATGTAAAATTATTACTTTTTAATGCAAAATGGCGACATTTGTCATATAAAATTCTGACTTTTATCACAATAGTGCCAATTTTTTTGTTGTTCTTGTAAAATAGTGAAATTTTTTTTGAGTAAAATGATGACTTTTGTCATAATTTTGCCAGGCAAAATTCAGATTTTTACTATAATATTGACAACATTTTTAAGTTTTCTTATAAGATTGTGACTTTTGCTTGAGTAAAATTATGACTGTTTTCATAAAATTGTCAACGTTTTAAGCTTTTCTTGTAAAATTACGACTGTTAGTTGAGTAAAATTCCAACTTTTATCACAATATTGCACAAATGTGCCATTTTTCTTGTAAAATTTTGACTTGCGTTGAGTAAACTTGCAACTTTTATTATAACTGCCAAAATAAAAATAACATTTTTTTTAAATTGTGACCTTTTTCTAGTAAAATTCCAACTAATTTTTTTCACAACAAGCTTTTTTATATTTGCATAGTTTGTATATATTATTAATGTTGTAAATACACTTCTTTATATATCTAGAAAGGGTGGTCCTTATTCGGAGGTCTCAAGAAGGTAACAAATACAAGAATGTGTCTGTGTGTGTGAGTGTGTGTGTGTGTGTGTGTCTTGGGTCCCTCTGGTTGTATGACCTTTGTAACATGTCCCTCCTTGGCGTCTATTCCCTGCAACTAAATCCTATCACCTGACGGCTTGGACAAGACCAAGGCACCGCATGACAGTGAAGGATTGTGGGTGATTGAGGTTTGGAACCAATTAACTCTTTCCAGACCGGCCCACTGCATTTCTGAAAAGTCCCGATTTTTATACGATTTGACTAGGAACCTCGATTTTATGCATTGCATGTTTTAGTCTCATACAAATTGTTACATTTATTTTTTGTGCCTTATAGAAAAATAACTGATAAAAATGAATACATAAAAGGTAAACCACTGATTGGGCTTTATCCCGCTGATGTTCATACCACTACACCACAAGACGCTAACAAATAAAGACTAGGACTTGTTCACGTTACTTTGTCTGCTAATTGTTTCTGCTAGCATTTTAGCAAATTTTATTCATTTAAACCTAAAACACCTGGATTTTGCTGCTACCAATTTAACCAATTTTGTACTTTTTAACCTATAAATCATGGATTTAGCATGGGAATTAGCCAATGCGCTAGCATTAAACCTAATTTTAACAATTTCAATTGTAATAATTTAAACCTAGAATTCATATATTTTGGTATTTGGGACCATCTCACTGTTCCTGTGTTAGCATGTTAGCATTAGCATGCTAACATTTTAGGTTTGCAATTTAGCTAACTACATATGTTTAGATTTTGATACTTAATGACGCAAGTATAGTAACTTTTACCAAGTTAGCATGCCCATATTTTCTGCTAGCATTTGAGCTAAATTCAGTGCTAAATCCATGATTAGTAGGTTAAAAATAAATAAGTGAGCTACAATGCTAACATAAAAGGTTATCAGGCTAACATGGGAACAGTAAACATGCTTGTAAAATGGCGCCAAGCATGAAAATACATGATTTTTAGGTTGAAACGAATACCATTTTCAAAGCAATTTAGTCAATATGTTTAAACCTAAAGTTCAGAGATTTTGATGTTTGATGCCATCTTGCAATAATGCTAAAGTTTCACACTCGCATTTTCGCTCATTTATTACCTAAACCCAGCTATCAGGGATTTCCTTACTTAGCGACATTATGTAGGTATGCTAACTGCTTCTTTGTTAACATTAAAATATCATTATGCTACCCTTAGCATGCTAGCTCTTTTTCCAGCTAATTTGCTTCAAAACAACTGCCCAAAACGCACCAAGTCTGTCTTCAAGCAACCCGGAGGTTCAGAACACAGATAGGGAATTTTCTACTTTTTAACCAATTAATCGTGGATTTAGCATGGGAATTAGCCAATACGCTAGCATAAAATCTCATTTTAACAATTTTAATTTAAATAATTTAAACCTAGAAATCATATATTTTGGTATTTGGGGCCTTCTCATAAGTTTTCCAACTGTTCCTGTGTTAGCATGTTAGCATTAGCATGCTAACATTTTAGGTTCGCAATTTAGCTATCTATATAAGTTTAGATTGTGATACTTAATGATGCAAGTATAGTAACTTTTACTATGTTAGCATACCCATATTTTCTTATTATGCTACCCTTAGCATGCTAACTCTTTTTCCAGCTAATTTGCTTCAAAACAACTGCCCAAAAGGCACCAAGTCTGTCTTTAAGCAACCCGGAGGTTCACAACACAGATAGGGAATTTTCTACTTTTTAACCGATCAATCGTGGATTTAACATGGGAATTAGCCAATACGCTAGTATAAAACCAAATTTTAACTATTTCAATTTTCAACATTTAAACGTAGAAATCATATATTTTGGTATTTGGGGCCTTCTCACAAGTTTTCCAACTCTTCCTGTGTTAGCATGTTAACGTTAGCATGCTAACATTTTAGGTTCGCAATTTAGCTAACTATATATGTTTAGATTGTGATACTTAATGATGCACGTATAGTAACTTTTACTATGTTAGCATGCCCATATTTTCTTATTATGGTACCCTTAGAATGCTAACTCTTTTTCCAGCTAATTTGCTTCAAAACAACTGCCCAAGAGGCACCAAGTCTGTCTTTAAGCAACCGGGAGGTTCACAACACAGATAGGGAATTTTCTACTTTTTAACCGATTAATCGTGGATTTAGCATGGGAATTAGCCAATATGCTCGCATACAACCTAATTTTAACAATTTTAAATTTTAACAATTTAAACCTAGAAATCTATATTTTGGTATTTGGGGCCTTCTCACAAGTTTTCCAACTGTTCCTGTGTTAGCATGCTAACATTTTAGGTTCACAATTGAGCTAACTGTATATGTTTGGATTGTGATACTTAATGATGAAAGTATAGTAACTTTTACTATGTTAGCATGCCCATTTTTTCTTATTATGCCACCCTTAGCATGCTAACTCTTTTTCCGGCTAATTTGCTTCAAAACAACTGCCCAAAAGGCACCAAGTCTGTCTTTAAGCAACCCAGAGGTTCACAACACAGATAGGGAATTTTCTAATTTTTAACCGATTAATCGTGGATTTAGCATGGGAATTAGCCAATATGCTAACATAAAACCTCATTTCAACAATTTAAATTTTAATAATTTAAACCTAGAAATCATATATTTTGGTATTTGGGGCCTTCTCACAAGTTTTCCAACTGTTCCTGTGTTAGCATGTTAACGTTAGCATGCTAACATTTTAGGTTCGCAATTTAGCTAACTATGTATGTTTGGATTGTGATACTTGATGATGCAAGTATAGTAACTTTTACTATGTTAGCATGCCCATATTTTCTTATTATGCCACCCTTAGCATGCTAACTCTTTTTCCAGCTAATTTGCTTCAAAACAACTGCCCAAAAGGCACCAAGTCTGTCTTTAAGCAACCCAGAGGTTCACAACACAGATAGGGAATTTCCTACCTTTTAACCGATTAATCGTGGATTTAGCATGGGAATTAGCCAATATGCTAGCATAAAACATAATTTTAGCAATTTAAATTTTAACAATTTAAACCTAGAAATCATATATTTTGGTATTTGGGGCCTTCTCACAAGTTTTTCAACTGTTCCTGTGTTAGCATGTTAACGTTAGCATGCTAACATTTTAGGTTCACAATTTAGCTAACTATATATGTTTATATTGTGATACTTAATGATGCAAGTATAGTAACTTTTACTATGTTAGCATGCCCATATTTTCTTATTATGCTACCCTTAGCATGCTAACTCTTTTTCCAGCTAATTTGCTTCAAAACAACTGCCCAAAAGGCACCAAGTCTGTCTTTAAGCAACCGGGAGGTTCACAACACAGGTAGGGAATTTTCTACATTTTAACCGATTAATCGTGGATTTAGCATGGGAATTAGCTACCGTATTTTTCGGACTATAAGTCGCAGTTTTTTTCATAGTTTGGCCGGGCTCCAGTGCAACTTATACAGGTAAAAGCCAGTAAATTAGAATATTTTGAAAAACTTGATTTATTTCAGTAATTGCATTCAAAAGGTGTAACTTGTACATTATATTTATTCATTGCACACAGACTGATGCATTCAAATGTTTATTTCATTTAATTTTGATGATTTGAAGTGGCAACAAATGAAAATCCAAAATTCCGTGTGTCACAAAATTAGAATATTACTTAAGGCTAATACAAAAAAGGGATTTTTTGAAATGTTGGCCAACTGAAAAGTATGAAAATGAAAAATATGAGCATGTACAATACTCAATACTTGGTTGGAGCTCCTTTTGCCTCAATTACTGCGTTAATGCGGCGTGGCATGGAGTCGATGAGTTTCTGGCACTGCTCAGGTGTTATGAGAGCCCAGGTTGCTCTGATAGTGGCCTTCAACTCTTCTGCGTTTTTGGGTCTGGCATTCTGCATCTTCCTTTTCACAATACCCCACAGATTTTCTATGGGGCTAAGGTCAGGGGAGTTGGCGGGCCAATTTAGAACAGAAATACCATGGTCCGTAAACCAGGCACGGGTAGATTTTGCGCTGTGTGCAGGCGCCAAGTCCTGTTGGAACTTGAAATCTCCATCTCCATAGAGCAGGTCAGCAGCAGGAAGCATGAAGTGCTCTAAAACTTGCTGGTAGACGGCTGCGTTGACCCTGGATCTCAGGAAACAGACTGGACAGACACCAGCAGATGACATGGCACCCCAAACCATCACCCAACCATGCAAATTTTGCATTTCCTTTGGAAATCGAGGTCCCAGAGTCTGGAGGAAGACAGGAGAGGCACAGGATCCACGTTGCCTGAAGTCTAGTGTAAAGTTTCCACCATCAGTGATGGTTTGGGGTGCCATGTCATCTGCTGGTGTCGGTCCACTCTGTTTCCTGAGATCCAGGGTCAACGCAGCCGTCTACCAGCAAGTTTTAGAGCACTTCATGCTTCCTGCTGCTGACCTGCTCTATGGAGATGGAGATTTCAAGTTCCAACAGGACTTGGCGCCTGCACACAGCGCAAAATCTACCCGTGCCTGGTTTACGGACCATGGTATTTCTGTTCTAAATTGGCCCGCCAACTCCCCTGACCTTAGCCCCATAGAAAATCTGTGGGGTATTGTGAAAAGGAAGATGCAGAATGCCAGACCCAAAAACGCAGAAGAGTTGAAGGCCACTATCAGAGCAACCTGGGCTCTCATAACACCTGAGCAGTGCCAGAAACTCATCGACTCCATGCCACGCCGCATTAACGCAGTAATTGAGGCAAAAGGAGCTCCAACCAAGTATTGAGTATTGTACATGCTCATATTTTTCATTTTCATACTTTTCAGTTGGCCAACATTTCTAAAAATCCCTTTTTTGTATTAGCCTTAAGTAATATTCTAATTTTGTGACACACGGAATTTTGGATTTTCATTTGTTGCCACTTCAAATCATCAAAATTAAATGAAATAAACATTTGAATGCATCAGTCTGTGTGCAATGAATAAATATAATGTACAAGTTACACCTTTTGAATGCAATTACTGAAATAAATCAAGTTTTTCAAAATATTCTAATTTACTGGCTTTTACCTGTATATGTTTTTTTATGTTTTTTTCCTTTTTTATTATGCATTTTTGGCAGGTGCGACTTATACTCCGGTGCGACATATACTCCGAAAAATACGGTAATATGCTAGCATAAAACCTAATTTTAACAATTTAAATTTTAAGAATTTAAACCTAGAAATCATATATTTTGGTATTTGGGGCCTTCTCACAAGTTTTCCAACTGTTCCTGTGTTAGCATGCTAACGTTAGCATGCTAACATTTTAGGTTCACATTTGATCTAACTGTATATGTTTGGATTGTGATACTTAATGATGCAAGTACAGTAACTTTTACTATGTTAGCATGCCCATATTTTCTTATTATGCTACCCTTAGCATGCTAACTCTTTTTCCAGCTAATTTGCTTCAAAACAACTGCCCAAAAGGCCCCAGGTCTGTTTTCAAGCAACCCAGAGGTTCAGAACACGGATAGGGAATTTTCTACTTTTTAACCGATTAATCGTTGATTTAGCATGAGAATTAGCCAATATGCTAGCATAAAACCTAATTTTAACTATTTAAATTTTCAACATTTAAACCTAGAAATCATATATTTTGGTTTTTGGGGCCTTCTCACAAGTTTTCCAACTGTTCCTGTGTTAGCATGTTAACGTTAGCATGCTAACATTTTAGATTCGCAATTGTATATGTTTATATATGTTTGGATTGTGATACTTGATGATGCAAGTATAGTAACTTTTACTATGTTAGTATGCCCATATTTTCTGCTAGCATTTTAGCTAAATCCACTGCTAAATCCATGATTAGTAGGTTAAAAATAAAAATATGCTAAAGTTTCACATTCGCATTTTCGCTCATGTATTACTTAAACCTAAATATCCGGGATTTCCTTACTTGGTGGCATCATGTAAGTATGCTAACTGCTTCTTTGCTGGCATGCTGACATTAAAATAACATTATGCTACCGTTAGCATGCTAACTTTTTCATCCATCCATCCATCTTCTTCCGCTTATCCGAGGTCGGGTCGCGGGGGCAGCAGCCTAAGCAGGGAAGCCCATACTTCCCTCTCCCCAGCCACTTCGTCCAGCTCCTCCCGGGGGATCCCGAGGCGTTCCCAGGCCAGCCGGGAGACATAGTCTTCCCAACGTGTCCTGGGTCTTCCTCGTGGCCTCCTACCGGTCGGACATGCCCTAAACACCTCCTTAGGGAGGCGCTCGGGTGGCATCCTGACCAGATGCCCGAACCACCTCATCTGGCTCCTCTCGATGTGGAGGAGCAGCGGCTTTACTTTGAGCTCCTCACGGATGGCAGAGCTTCTCACCCTATCTCTAAGGGAGAGCCCCGCCACCCGGCGGAGGAAACTCATTTCGGCCGCTTGTACCCGTGATCTTGTCCTTTCGGTCATAACCCAAAGCTCATGACCATAGGTGAGGATGGGAACGTAGATCGACCGGTAAATTGAGAGCTTTGCCTTCCGGCTCAGCTCCTTCTTCACCACAACGGATCGATACAGCGTCCGCATTACTGAAGACGCCGCACCGATCCGCCTGTCGATCTCACGATCCACTCTTCCCTCACTCGTGAACAAGACTCCGAGGTACTTGAACTCCTCCACTTGGGGCAAGATCTCCTCCCCAACCCGGAGATGGCACTCCACCCTTTTCCGGGCGAGAACCATGGACTCGGACTTGGAGGTGCTGATTCTCATCCCAGTCGCTTCACACTCAGCTGCGAACCGATCCAGTGAGAGCTGAAGATCCTGGCCAGATGAAGCCATCAGGACCAAATCATCTGCAAAAAGCAGAGACCTAATCCTGCAGCCACCAAACCAGATCCCCTCAACGCCTTGACTGCGCCTAGAAATTCTGTCCATAAAAGTTATGAACAGAATCGGTGACAAAGGGCAGCCTTGGCGGAGTCCAACCCTCACCGGAAACGTGTCCGACTTACTGCCGGCAATGCGAACCAAGCTCTGACACTGATCATACAGGGAGCGGACCGCCACAATCAGACAGTCCGAAACCCCATACTCTCTGAGCACTCCCCACAGGACTTCCCGAGGGACACGGTCGAATGCCTTCTCCAAGTCCACAAAGCACATGTAGACTGGTTGGGCAAACTCCCATGCACCCTCAAGGACCCTGCCGAGAGTATAGAGCTGGTCCACAGTTCCACGACCAGGACGAAAACCACACTGTTCCTCCTGAATCCGAGGTTCGACTATCCGGCGTAGCCTCCTCTCCAGTACACCTGAATAGACCTTACCGGGAAGGCTGAGGAGTGTGATCCCACGATAGTTAGAACACACCCTCCGGTTCCCCTTTTTAAAGAGAGGAACCACCACCCCGTCTGCCAATCCAGAGGTACTGCCCCCGATGTCCACGCGATGCTGCAGAGTCTTGTCAACCAAGACAGCCCTACAGCATCCAGAGCCTTAAGGAACTCCGGGCGGATCTCATCCACCCCCGGGGCCTTGCCACCGAGGAGCTTTTTAACTACCTCAGCAACCTCAGCCCCAGAAATAGGAGAGCCCACCACAGATTCCTCAGGCACTGCTTCCTCATAGGAAGACGTGTTGGTGGGATTGAGGAGGTCTTCGAAGTATTCCCTCCACCGATCCACAACTTCCGCAGTCGAGGTCAGCAGAACACCATCCGCACCATACACGGTGTTGGTAGTGCACTGCTTCCCATTCCTGAGGCGGTGGATGGTGGTCCAGAATCGCTTCGAAGCCGTCCGGAAGTCGTTTTCCATGGCTTCCCCGAACTCCTCCCATGTCCGAGTTTTTGCCTCCGCGACCGCTGAAGCCGCACACCGCTTGGCCTGTCGGTACCTGTCCGCTGCCTCAGGAGTCCCATGAGCCAAAAGAACCCGATAGGACTCCTTCTTCAGCTTGACGGCATCCCTCACCGCCGGTGTCCACCAACGGGTTCTAGGATTACCGCCACGACAGGCACCAACTACCTTGCGGCCACAGCTCCAATCAGCCGCCTCGACAATAGAGGTGCGGAACATGGTCCACTCGGACTCAATGTCCAGCACCTCCCTCGTGACATGTTCAAAGTTCTTCCGGAGGTGGGAATTGAAACTCTCTCTGACAGGAGACTCTGCCAGACGTTCCCAGCAAACCCTCACAATGCGTTTGGGCCTGCCAGGTCTGTCCGGCATCCTCCCCCACCATCGCAGCCAACTCACCACCAGGTGGTGATCGGTAGAAAGCTCCGCCCCTCTCTTCACCCGAGTGTCCAAAACATGAGGCCGCAAATCCGATGACACAACTACAAAGTCGATCATAGAACTGCGGCCTAGGGTGTCCTGGTGCCAAGTGCACATATGGACACCCTTATGCTTGAACATGGTGTTCGTTATGGACAATCCGTGACGGGCACAAAAGTCCAATAACAAAACACCACTTGGGTTCAGATCCGGGCGGCCATTCTTCCCAATCACGCCTCTCCAGGTTTCACTGTCGTTGCCAATATGAGCGTTGAAGTCCCCCAGTAGAACGAGGGAATCACCCGTTGGAGCACTCTCAAGTACTCCCTCGAGTGAATCCAAAAAGGGTGGGTACTCTGAGCTGCTGTTTGGCGCGTAAGCGCAAACAACAGTCAAGACCCGTCCCCCCACCCGAAGGCGGAGGGAAGCTACCCTCTCGTCCACCGGGTTGAACTCCAACATGCAGGCTCTGAGCCGGGGGGCAACAAGAATTGCCACCCCAGCCCGTCGCCTCTCACTGCTGGCAACGCCAGAGTGGAAGAGAGTCCAGCCCCTCTCGAGAGAACTGGTTCCAGAGCCCTTGCTGTGCATCGAGGTGAGTCCGACTATATCCAACCGGAACTTCTCTACCTCGCGCACTAGCTCAGGCTCCTTCCCCCCCAGCGAGGTGACGTTCCACGTCCCAAGAGCTAGCTTCTGTAGCCGAGGATCGGACCGCCAAGTGCCCTGCCTTCGGCTACCGCCCAGCTCACATTGCACCCGACCTCTATGGCCCCTGCTATGGGTGGTGAGCCCATTGGAGGGGGGACCCACGTTGCCTCTTCGGGCTGTGCCCGGCCGGGCCCCATGGGGACAGGCCCGGCCACCAGGCGCTCGCCATCGTGCCCCAACTCCGGGCCTGGCTCCGGAGGGGGGCCCCGGTGACCCGCGTCCGGGCGAGGGAAATCTGAGTCACGGTTCTTGCATTTCCATAGAAGTCTTCGAGCTGCTCTTTGTCTGATCCCTCACCTAGGACCTGTTTGTCTTGGGAGACCCTACCAGGGGGCATGGAAGCCCCCGGACAACATAGCTCCTAGGATCATTGGGACACGCAAACTCCTCTACCACGTTAAGGTGGCAGCTCAGAGAGGAGATGCTAACTTTTTTTCCAGCTAATTTTACATTTGCTTCAAAACAACCGCCCAAAAGGCACTGAGTCTGTCTTTAACTTTAACCCATCAAAAATGTCCTTGGGAATTTTCTAGTATTGTTTAAAAACAGGCACTCCTAACATGTTGCTGTACATTTTCATGTAAAAAAAAAAAATAGTCCGCCCCCGACTGTTTCTGTAACGAGCAGCCTGCTCATTAAAATGCTCAAACCCACGATCGATATTACAGAATCCACTAAACTTTCTGCGGATTAACGGGCATGAACTCACACAGACATCGTTGACATGACCATTAAAAACTGCTTCTTTTTATTCCGCTTGTGAAGTTTTACACGTTTTTTTTGTTGTCATAACAGAAGTTGCAGATGTAAAGAGAAATTCCCCCAGCCTACCGAAATGGTGGGTGAGCCACCATAAAACCACGGCCAGGCAGTAAAAACTGTATTAATACTCCCTGACACCCTTCCACGCTTGCCAACATGTTCATTACGTCTCCCCCGAATTCACACATGACGTCAGCGTGAAACCGCAGAAATGTTAGTCGGCCTCATGTTTGGTCAGCAAGGACCCGTCTCATCCTTAGAACCATTAAGGTTTCTGTTCAACCAATGAAATCCTGCTCCTCCTGACTTTGGAACAACACAAAACTAAGCAAAAACCCTTCTTCTGTAGACAATGCTATCATACGTGTTGCTATGTATTTTCAATTAATCAATTATCAATGATTGATTGATTTGTATTTTGTCCCCTGTGATTGGCCCAAATCAGGGGCGTTGAACTTGTTTTTATTGAGGGCCACTCATTAATTTTTTATTTTAAAAAAAATAAATAAGTATGTTTATAGAGACATACTTGAAGTAAATGAAAAATACTAAACATTCAAAAAATAGATTAATTAACTAAAAGCAGAACTTTTCTCACCATACTTGCCAACCATGAGACCACCGATTTCTATATATATATTTATATATTTATATTTATATATATATATATATATATATATATATATATATATATATATATATATATATATATATATATATATATATATATATATATATATAGGAAATACTTGACTTTCAGTGAATTCTAGCTATGAATATATATTTATTTTATTATATATATATATTTATATATATATATATATACATATATATATATATATATATATATATATATATATATATATATATATATATATATATATATATATATATATATATATATATATATTAGAGATGCGCGGTTTGCGGGCACAACCGCGGAGTCCGCGGATTATCCGCGAATCGGGCGGATGAAATTTAAAAAAATTAGATTTTATCAGCGGGTCGGGTCGGGTCGGGTCGGGCGATTGAAATAAAAAAAAATTAGATTTTAAATAGATTCAGGCGGGTGGCAGTTAAACCAATTCGGAAATATGATGTAGCGGCTAGCTACGGGGTGTTAGCCAATGGCTTTGGCTGGGGGGCGGGACTTCCGGGCAAGTTAGGGAAGTGACGTTGTTGACAGGAAGTGTTAGTTCGAGTTTTGCCGGGAAAGAGGGGAGACGCACATTGGAGCTGTTGTGTGGTTACATTGCATCTTATTACAATAAATACGAGACAAACGAATAAGTCTATGAGCCTACGTTCCTGGGAACATTACAATATATACATAGTTACATGTTGTTACCCACATACGAAAAACGAGCAGGCACCTGCTGCATATGCCACAACAGAAGAAGAAAAAAAAAAGAGATGGACACTTTTACGGAGCGGAGAAGGGACGCCTCGCCGGGGTCCGGGACCGAGGCCCCTTCCCCCGAGAGGGCCCCACCGGGAGCCGTAGCTGAGGCGATCCGCGAGAAGGGCCCGACGCACGTCCAGGGTCACCACCGCGCCCACCGCACCGACACCCCGCCTCGTCCGCCTTCGCCGCGGCCGGCGTCACGCGCAGCAGGTAAGCAGCTTACCTGCCCGCCACCCCCGTGGCCGGGGGCGCGTAACAGGGGTCACTCCGCACGCTCCGCCCGCGCAGCTTACCTGCCCGCCACCCCTGTTGCCGGGGGCGCGTAACAGGGGTCACTCCGCGCGCAGTGCGCTCACGAAAGGGGTGGGGCTCACCCTGGTTGATATAGACAGCAGGACGGTGGCCATGGAAGTTGGAACCCGCTAAGGAGTGTGTAACAACCCACCTGCCGAATCAACTAGCCCTGAAAATGGATGGCGCTGGAGTTTCGGGCCCATATACCCGGCCGTCGCCTGCAGCGAGACGCGCTTAGAGGTGCGCTCAGCGCGGCTCCCATATGATTGCGCACTGGTGTGCGTCTGGGTCGTGACAGCGTGGCACGCGAATGTCTGTGCTGCGTTGGATCAGTCTCCTTTCTTTAACAGGCAAAAGCTTTATAACCTCACTAATGCCTTGCATCGTCTATATTAGATATATAACAACGGGCGGGTGCGGGCGGATGGCGGGCGGATGCAGTTCTGATCACATGTTAGATCGGGTGGATTGCGGATGGTTGACGACTTTCTGATGCGGTTGCGGATGAAATAATTGCCTATCCGCGCATCTCTACTATATATATATATATATATATATATATATATAGGAAATACTTGACTTTCAGTGAATTCTAGCTATGAATATATATTTATTTTATTATATATATATATATATATATATATATATATATATATATATATATATATATATATATGTATATATATATATATATATGTATATATATATATATAAAAAATACTTGATGAAATACTAAGTCAAGTATTTCATATATATATATATATATATTTATATATATATATATATATATATATATATACAAATATATATGTATATATATATATATATATAAGAAATACTTGACTTTCAGTTAATTCTAGCTATAAATATATATGTCTTTTATTATATATATATATATATATATATATATATATATATATATATATATATATATATATATATATATATATATATATATATATATATAAAATAAATACTTGAATTTCAGTGTTCATTTATTTACACATATACACACACATAACACTCATCTACTCATTGTTGAGTTAAGGGTTGAATTGTCCATCCTTGTTCTATTCTCTGTCACTATTTTTCGAACCATGCTGAACACCCTCTCTGATGATGCATTGCTGTGTGGCATGCACAAAAGTGCTTTCATCAAATGCACTAGATGGCAGTATTGTCCTGTTTAAGAGTGTCACAACATTGCTGTTTACGGCAGACAAACTGCTTTACGGTAGAAAAAAACGTGACTGCTGTTGTTGTGTGTTGTTACCGCGCTGGGAGGACGTTAATGAAACTGCCTCACAATAAACCCACATAAGAAACCAAGAACTCGCCCTCCATCATTCTACAGTTATAACGTGATTGGGCAGGCACGCTGTTTATATTGTGAGTTAGTGGACTCAGGTCCGCATGGACCTGAGTCCGCCTGAATTTTGGGAGATTTTCGGGAGAAAATTTGTCCCGGGAGGTTTTCGGGAGAGGCGCTGAATTTCGGGAGTCTCCCGGAAAATCCAGGAGGGTTGGCAAGTATGTTTCTCACAATGTGCCGACTTTTTTCTTATAGAATCGGGAACAATTTCTCATATTCTTTCTGTTTATGTAATATTGCAATATTTCCTCGTAAATTATTACTTTTTTAATGTAAAATTATTACTTTTTTAATGTAAAATTATTACTTTTTTAATGTAAAATTTAGAGATGTCCCATAATATCGGCCTGCCGATATTATCGGCCGATAAATGCGTTAAAATGTAATATCGTAAATTATCGGTATCGGGTTTTTTTCTTATCGGTATCGTTTTTTTTTTGTTTGTTTGTTTTTTTATTGTTTTTTTTATTATTAAATCAACATAAAAAACACAAGATACACACTTCTTTCTGTTATTAATATTCTGGTTCCTACATTATATATCAATATATATCAATACAGTCTGCAAGGGATACAGTCCGTAAGCACACATGATTGTGCGTGCTGCTGGTCCACTAATAGTACTAACCTTTAACAGTTAATTTTACTCATTTTCAGTAATTACTAGTTTCTATGTAACTGTTTTATATTGTTTTACTTTCTTTTTTATTCAAGAAAATGTTTTTTATTTATTTATCTTATTTTATTAATTTAAAAAAAAAAAGGACCTTATCTTCACCATACCTAGTTGTCCAAATTAGGCATAATAATGTGTTAATTCCACGACTGTATATATCGGTTGATATCGGTTTCGGTTGATATCGGTATCGGTAATTAAAGAGTTGGACAATATCGGAATATCGGATATCGGCTAAAAGCCATTATCGGACATCCCTAGTAAAATGATTACTTTTTATTGCAAAACAATGACATTTGTCATATAAAATTCTGACTTTTTATCACAATATTGTTCTTGTAACACAGTGACATTTTTGGAGTAAAAATTATGACTTTTGTCATTGTGTAAAATTCCGATTATTATTACAATATTTTCAACATTTTTGAAGTTTTCTTATAAAATTGTGACTTTTGTTGAGTACGACTCTTCATAAAATTGCCAACATTTTAAGATTTTCTTGTAAAAGTTAAAGTTAAAGTGCCAATGATTGTCACACACACACACTAAGTGCGGTGAAATCATCAATCAATCAATCAATCAATGTTTATTTATAAAGCCCTAAATCACAAGTGTCTCAAAGGGCTGCACAAGCCACAACGACATCCTCGGTTCAGAGCCCACATAAGGGCAAGGAAAAACGCACCCCAGTGGGACGTCGATGTGAATGACTATGAGAAACCTTGGAGAGGACCGCATATGTGGGTAACCCCCCCTCTAGGGGAGACTGGATGCAATGGACGTCGAGTGGGTCTAACATAATATTGTGAGAGTCCAGTCCATAGTGGATCTAACATAATATTGTGAGAGTCCAGTCCATAGTGGATCCAACATAATAGTGAGAGTCCAGTCCATAGTGGATCAAACACAATAGTGAGAGTCCAGTCCATAGTGGATCTAACATAATAGTGTGAGTCCAGTCCATAGTGGATCTAACATAATAGTGAGAGTCCAGTCCATAGTGGATCTAACATAATAGTGAGAGTCCAGTCCATAGTGGATCTAACATAATAGTGAGAGTCCAGTCCATAGTGGATCTAACATAATAGTGTGAGAGTCCAGTCCATAGTGGATCTAACATAATAGTGAGAGTCCAGTCCATAGTGGATCTAATATAATATTGTGAGAGTCCAGTCCATAGTGGATCAAACATAATATTGTGAGAGTCCAGTCCATAGTTGATCCAACATAATAGTGAGAGTCCAGTCCATAGTGGATCTAACATAATAGTGAGAGTCCAGTCCATAGTGGACATAATAGTGAGAGTCCAGTCCATAGTGGATCAAACATAATAGTCCATAGTGGATCTAACATAATAGTGAGAGTCCAGTCCATAGTGGATCTACCATAATAGTGAGAGTCCAGTCCATAGTGGATCTAACATAATAGTGAGAGTCCAGTCCATAGTGGATCTAACATAATAGTGAGAGTCCAGTCCATAGTGGATCTAACATAATAGTGAGAGTCCAGTCCATAGTGGATCCAACATAATAGTGAGAGTCCAGTCCATAGTGGATCTAACAAAATAGTGAGAGTCCAGTCCATAGTGGATCTAACATAATAGTGAGAGTCCAGTCCATAGTGGATCCAACATAATAGTGAGAGTCCAGTCCATAGTGGATCTAACATAATAGTGAGAGTCCAGTCCATAGTGGATCTAACATAATAGTGAGAGTCCAGTTCATAGTGGATCTAACATAATAGTGAGAGTCCAGTCCATAGTGGATCTAACATGTTAGTGAGAGTCCAGTCCATAGTGGATCTAACATAATAGTGAGAGTCCAGTCCATAGTGGATCCAACATAATAGTGAGAGTCCAGTCCATAGTGGATCTAACATAATAGTGAGAGTCCAGTCCATAATGGATCTAACATAATAGTGAAAGTCCAGTCCATAGTGGATCTAACATAATAGTGAGAGTCCAGTCCATAGTGGATCTAACATAATAGTGAGAGTCCAGTCCATAGTGGTCCTAATATAATATTGTGAGAGTCCAGTCCATAGTGGATCCAGCATAATAGTGAGAGTCCAGTCCATAGTGGATCTAACATAATAGTGAGAGTCCAGTCCATAGTGGATCTAACATAATAGTGAGAGTCCAGTCCATAGTGGATCTAACATAATAGTGAGAGTCCAGTCCGTAGTGGATCTAACATAATAGTGTGAGAGTCCAGTCCATAGTGGATCTAACATAATATTGTGAGAGTCCAGTCCATAGTGGATCTAACATAATAGTGAGAGTCCAGTCCATAGTGGATCTAACATAATAGTGAGAGTCCAGTCCGTAGTGGATCTAACATAATAGTGTGAGAGTCCAGTCCATAGTGGATCTAACATAATATTGTGAGAGTCCAGTCCATAGTTGACCACAGGGTGACTGTTATTGAGTAAAATTCCAACTTTTATCATAATATTGCACAAATGTTCAGTTTTTCTTGTAAAATTTTGACTTGCGTTGAGTAAAATGACGACTTTTATTATAACACTGCCCAAATTCTAAGTTTTTCTTGTAAAATTGTGACCTTTATCTTGTGAAATTCCAACTCATTTCTCACAACAAGATTGTTTATATTTGCATAGTATGTATATATTATTAATGTTGTAAATACACTTCTTTATATATCTGGAAAGGTCGGTCCTGAAGAGTTAGGCATTATTCTCAGGTCTCAAGAAGGTAAGAGATACAAGAATGTGTGTGTGTGTGTGTGTGTGTGTGTGTGTGTGTGTGTGTGTGTGTGCTGAGGCTGAGTAATGTTAGTCCGTCCAAAGTAATCAGTCTGCAACGTAAGCAGGCCCAGTGCGGTTTCTCCGGATCCTCCCGATCACCACTCTGCCACCGCTGCCTTTCCTTCATCCATCTCAGAGGTTAACAACGCACAGAGAAGAAGGGTGTGTGTGTGTGTGTGTGTGTGTGTGTGTGTGTGTGTGTGTGTGTGTGTGTGTGTGTGTGTGTGTGTGTGTGTGTGTACGTGCTGTTGACACCTTGGCGCTGCAGGGACAATGCGGGGGGTTTTATGTCGACCAGGACCTATTCTCAATATGTGGTCTTGTCAGTACAAGCTTTTTCATTGACTTGTGAAATGTAATCATTTGTTGAAAACATACAGACTTTTTTTCTTTCTTTCTTATTAAAGTGGTGATATGATTTATTTTCTACATGTAAAACACTTCCTTGTGGTCTGCATCGGTGTTTCTCAACCACTAGTGTGCCGCGAGATACAGTCTGGTGTGCCGTGGAAGACTATGTAGCGTGGTCAACTTGCAGGTAAAAAGGTATCTAATGTGTAAACCAAAAATAAACAAAAGGTGAGTGCCCCTAAGAAAAGGCATTGAAGCTGAGGGAAGGCGATGCAGAACGAAACTAAATCTGAACTGGCTACAAAGTAAACAAAAACAGAATGCTGGACGACAGCAAAGACTTACTGTGGAGCAGCAGACGGTGTCCACAAAGTACATCCGAACATGACATGACAATCAACAATGTCCACACACAAAAAAAGATAGCAACAACTTCAAATGTTCTCGATTGCTAAAACAAAGCAGGTGCGGGGAATATCGCATGAAACTGCAACAGGAAAATACCAACAAAAGAGGAAAAGCAACCAAAATTGGAGCGCAAGACAAGAACTAAAACACTACGCACGGGAAAACAGCAAAAAACTCAAAATAAGTCTTGGCGCGGTGTGACGGGTGGTGACAGTACACCTACTTTGAGACAAGAGCTATAGTGATGCATTATATTTATATAGCGCTTTTCTGTCGTGACTCAAAACGCTCGACAATATCTAAGTCACATTTAAACCAGTGTGGGTGACACTGGGAGCAGGTGGGTGAAGTGTCTTGCCCAAGGACACAACGACAGAGACTCGGATGGCGGATGCGGGAATCGAACCTGGAACCCTCAAGTTGCTGGCACGCCCGCTCTACCAGCCGCGAGCTACGCTGACGTCACATCTGGGGAAAACGTCATTGTGGAGGGAGATGTGGCCAGCGTTGCAAAGGTCACCGCCTCTGTCCATGGTGCTGAGGACAGAGCACCATCAGACGGGGCGGCGTGGCAGCGCTGACGGCGAGACACAGCTGGCAGGTGATTAGATTTCACTGCTGGTACATGTTAATCTAATCATCTGTTGTCTTTAACAGTAAGCGGCCGGGAGCAGGAGAGGATGCGGACGTGACTGAAAAGTTGGACTCAAAAACTTTGTTAAAACTGCATGCTTGGCTCTTGTGCCGTGTCTACAGTGGAGCTGCTAGGAGGTCACTTCCACAGTCATCAAATGGGCAAATTAAAGGAAGGCAAGAACCACTGGTGCAACTTGAATCCGTCCCTGTTCGTGTTGTTACACCCTCCGACAACACACCGACGAAAGTGAAAAAATGGCGGATTGCTTCCCGATGTGACGTCATCGCTCCGAGAGCGAATAATAGAAAGGCGTTTAATTCGCCAAAATTCACCCATTTAGAGTTCGGAAATCGGTTAAAAAAATATATGGTCTTTTTTCTGCAACATCAAGGTATATATTGACGCTTACATAGGTCTGGTGATAATGTTCCCCTTTAAGAATATTTTTCAACATATTGAGCAAAAAGGTCTCTTTTTTTTTCTACCAAGAAAAGTGCACTTGTTATTAGTGAGAATATACTTATTTTAAGCTATTTTTGGGTTCATTGAGGTTAGTTAATTTTACTTGATTTTGAAAGTCTTGACAAGCCAAATTTTCTTGTTCTACTGGCAGATAATTTTGCTTAGTTCAAATAAAATACCCCTAATTTTTGTATTTTTTTTCTTGTTTTGGAAAGTTTTGACAAGCGGAATTTTCTTCTTCTATTGGCAGATAAATTTGCTTAGTTCAAATAAAATACCCCTAATTCTTATATTTTGTTTTTCTTGTTTTGGAAAGTCTTGACAAGCCGAACTTTCTTGTTCTATGGGCAGATAATTTTGCTTAGCTCAAATAAAATACTCCTAATTTTTGTATTTTTTTTTCTTGTTTGGGAAAGTCTTGACAAGCCGAATTTTCTTCTTCTATTGGCAGATAAATTTGCTTAGTTCAAATAAAATACCCCTAAATTTTGTATTTTTTTTTTTCTTGTTTTGGAAAGTCTTGACAAGCCGAATTTTCTTGTTCTATTAGCAGATAATTTTGCTTAGTTAAAATAAAATACCCCTAATTTTTGTATTTTTTTTCTTGTTTTGGAAAGTTTTGACAAGCGGAATTTTCTTCTTCTATTGGCAGATAAATTTGCTTAGTTCAAATAAAATACCCCTAATTCTTATATTTTGTTTTTCTTGTTTTGGAAAGTCTTGACAAGCCGAACTTTCTTGTTCTATGGGCAGATAATTTTGCTTAGTTCAAATAAAATACTCCTAATTTTTGTATTTTTTTTTCTTGTTTGGGAAAGTCTTGACAAGCCGAATTTTCTTCTTCTATTGGCAGATAAATTTGCTTAGTTCAAATAAAATACCCCTAAATTTTGTATTTTTTTTTTTCTTGTTTTGGAAAGTCTTGACAAGCCGAATTTTCTTGTTCTATTAGCAGATAATTTTGCTTAGTTAAAATAAAATACCCCTAATTTTTGTATTTTTTTTCTTGTTTTGGAAAGTTTTGACAAGCGGAATTTTCTTCTTCTATTGGCAGATAAATTTGCTTAGTTCAAATAAAATACCCCTAATTCTTGTGGTTTTTTTTTTGTTGTTTTGGAAAGTTTTGACACGCCGAATTTTCTTGTTCTATTGGCAGATACATTTGCTTAGTTCAAATAAAATACCCCTAATTCTTGTATATTTTTTTTTCTTGTTTTGGAAAGTTTTGACACGCCGAATGTTCTTGTTCTATTGGCAGATCATTTTGCTTAGTTCAAATAAAATACCCCTAATTCTTGTATTTTTTTTCTTGTTTTGGAAAGTTTTGACAAGCCGAATTTTCTTCTTCTATTGGCAGATAAATTTGCTTAGCTCAAATAAAATACTCATAATTTTTGTATTTTTTTTTCTTGTTTTGGAAAGTTTTGACAAGCCGAATTTTCTTGTTCTATTGGCAGATCATTTTGCTTAGTTCAAATAAAATACCCCTAATTTTTGTATTTTTTTTCTTGTTTTGGAAAGTCTTGACAAGCCAAATTTTCTTCTTCTATTGGCAGATAATTTTGCTTAGTTTAAGTAAAATACCCCTAATTTTTGTTTGTTTTTTTCTTGATTTTGAACACTGACTTTTTGCAGTGTGACTAGGAGTGTCTTGTGCAGCAAGCGACGTGGAGGGCTCCGACCTCCGAGAGATGGCCACCGAATCCGTAAATTTTTTGGCACGGACCGAATCCAGGTTAATATTTATTACCGCACACAAAAAGCACCGAACACTATCAATAATTGTCGAACGTGATAGGCACCCATATATATATACTGCGCCCTGCTTTTTGCCTGCAGGCGTGACACAAACCACACACTGAAGCGTTTGTACGCACAGACGTGGTTCGCACACGGAGGCACATTTGGCTGGATTTAAAGGTTCGAGGGGAGGGGGGTTGCTGAGTGGATGGTCAGCTCCTATTTATCAGCCGCAGCACACGCAGTCATGTAAACACACACTCCCCGCGGTCCCATCAATAAGCTGCACTACTGAGCAGACCTTACGGGAGGCCGCTGTAAACTAGTTTGTCATCGGCCCGCCACACTCGGCGCTGACGTCCTCATTTGCCGCAGGAGGAGAGAGAGCCCGGCCGACACACACACACACTTACACACACACAAACGCACACACACACATTCTTGTATTTGTTACCTTCTTGGGACCTCCGAATCATGCCTACCTCTTCAGGACCACCCTTTTCAGATATATAAACATTTGTATTTACAACATTAAAAATATATACATACTATGCAAATATAAAAAAGCTTGTTGTGAAAAATGAGTTAGAAAGAAAATGGTCACAATTTCACAAGAAAAACTTTGAATTTTGGCAAAAGACGTAAATTTACTCAACGCAAGTCAAAATTTTACAATCAAATGATTAAATTATCTGTGCAATATTGTGATAAAAGTTGGAATTTTACTCAATAGCAGTCGCAATTTTACAAGAAAAGCTAAAAATGTTGGCAATTTTATGAAAGGAGTTGCGATTTTGCTCGAAAAAAGTCACAACTTTATAAGAAAACTTAACATTTTTGCCAATATTGTAATAATAATTGGAATTTTGCTTGGCAAAATTATGACAAATGTCATCTTTTTACTCCAAAAATGTCACTATTTTACAAGAACAACAAAACATTTGGCAATATTGTGATATAAGTCAGAATTTTAAATGACAAATGTCACAATTTTGCATTAAAAATATTGCAATATTACCGAAACAGAAAGAAAATGAGGAATTGTTCCCAATTTCATAAAAAAAAAGTTCACACATTGTGAGAAAAAGGCCAGCTTTTAGTAAAAAAATATTTTTTTTATTTTTTTGTTTGTAATTGATTTTTAATCTTCATTATTCACTTCAAGTTATTACAGTATGTCTTACATTCTTGAGACCTCCGAATCATGCCTACCTCTTCAGGACCACCCTTTCCAGATATATAAACATTTGTTTTTACAACATTAATAATATATACATACTATGCACATATAAAAACGCTTGTTGTGAAAAATTATTTAGAAAGAAAAAGGTCACAAGGTCATAACAAAAGTTGTAATTTTACTCAACGCAAGTCAAATTTTTACAATCAAATGATTAAATTATCTGTGCAATATTGTGATAAAAGTTGGAATTTTACTCAATTGCAGTCGCAAATTTACAAGAAAAGCTTAAAATGTTGGCAATTTTATGAAAGGAGTTGCAATTTTGCTCGACAAAAGTTTGCTTGGCAAAATTATGACAAAAGTCATAATTTTACTTAGAAAATGTCACTATATTACAAGAACAACAAAACAATTGGCAATATTGTGATTTAAGTCAGAATTGTATATGACAAATGTCACCATTTTGCATTAAAAAGTAATAGTTTTACATTAAAAACATTTTTTTTTTTTACGAAAAAATATTGCAATATTACCAAAACAGAAAGAATATTAGAAATTGTTCCCAATTTTATAAGAAAAAAGTCGACACATTGTGAGAAAAAGGCCAGCTTTTAGTAACAAATATATATTTTTTTTTTTTTTTTGTAATTGATTTTTAATCTTCATTATTTACTTCAAGTTATTACAGTATGTGTTACGTTCTTGAGACCTCCGAATCATGCCTACCTCTTTAGGACCACCCTTTCCAGATATATAAACATTTGTATTTACAACATTAATAATATATACATACTATGCAAATATAAAAACACTTGTTGTGAAAAATGAGTTAGAAAGAAAAAGGTCACAATTTCACAAGAAAAACTTAGAATTTGGACAGTGTTATAACAAAAGTCGTAATTTTACTCAACGCAAGTCAAACTTTTACAATCAAATTACTAAATTATCTGTGCAATATTGTGATAAAAGTTGGATTTTTACTCAATAGCAGTCGCAATTTTACAAGAAAAGCTTAACATTTTGGCAATTTTATGAAAAGAGTTGCAATTTTGCTCGACAAAAGTCACAACTTTAGAAGAAAACTTAAAATGTTTGCCAATTGTGGAGGGGGGCGTGGCCTGCGGGCCTGCCGCGGAACGGGGTGTGCAAGGACCGGCCTCGAAGACAGCGACAGGTGAGTAGATGGCCCAGGTGGGCCTTGTTATCTAATCACCTGTCGCCTTTATTAGCAGCAGCCGGCACGAGACAGGGGAGTTAGAGTTGGAGCGAGGGCGAGACACGCGAGACTGAGAAGAAAAAACATGTATTGCTGGAAAGCAATCGCTGCATGAAAATAAATAAGGCTTGATTCAAACGATCTACCGGTCTACTGAAGATCTGTCAGCCAGGAGAACCCACACCAGATGGAAACTTTCACACCAATATTATAATAATTGGAATTTTGCTTGGCAAAATTATGACAAAAGTCATCATTTTACTCAAAAAATGTCACTATTTTACAAGAACAAAACTAAAATTTGGCAATAATGTGATAAAAGTCAGAATTTTACATGACAAATGTCACCATTTTGCATAAAAAAGTAATACTTTTACATAAAAAAAGTAATAATTTTACAAGAAAATATTGCAATATTACAGAAACAGAAAGAATATGACAAATTGTTCCCAATTTTATAAGAAAAAAGTTGACACATTGTGAGAAAAAGGCAAGCTTTTAGTTAATTTATTTGTTTTTTAATTTTTTGTTTACAATCTTCATTATTTACTTTAAGTTATTACAGTATGCGTCTATATACATATTTATTTCATTTTTTAAATTAATTTTGGCCAGAGGGGGCGCATTTCAATTTCTTACACACACTTGTTAATACATATGTTGGCCAGAGGGGGAGGACTTAATTATTTTTTTTACACACTTGTTATTCCATATGTTGGCCAGAGGGGGAGCACTTAAATTTTTTTTACACACCAGAGCGGGAGCACTTTTTCAACCGACACACAGTCTACTTGAAAAACCACCCTAAATTCGGAGACGCTTTACTGAACCAAAAGTTACTTTATTACAAGCGAGCGTCCTTATACAGGATTGCAGTTCTTGGAGGAGTTTAGGTCAAAAAATGAGACACTCCTAACTTGGAAAAGCCAAACCATCAGTTTTATATTCCTCCTTCCTGTCTCTGTGTGTGTGTGCTAAGTCAGGACAGCACATCCTGACCATAAAAAGAGATATTCCTGTGTAAGTGTCTGGAAAACAACTGCTTTAAGTCATAACTTAAAATGTTGGCGTCGAGCGAGACAGGTAGTCTCTTCTCAAGGATAGGGCTATCACTTTTGCATTCCGAAGTCCCAATTAGGGCCTTTTTTCCTACGAAAAGTGATCCAATCCACCTGCGAATGTCAAACTAAGGGGCCTTATCTTATTATGTGCTCAAACTGAAATACCACTATTT